>NW_026728997.1:117500-140000 GCF_030272615.1 Cryptomeria japonica | reverse complement strand
CCGAAGCGGGGTTATTGGAGCGCCGCCTCTTTTTTTGTCGGAGCGTTTGGTGGGGTTTCTCGCATTGGCTCTTCCGAGGCCCGGTTGCCACCCTGGCGCGCACGAAGTCGGAAGTAGGGTTAATTGCCCGGGTGCGCACCTTTGCCAGGGTGGGCACCTTACCTGGGCTGCGCACCAGGGCGGGCTCAAGATGGCACGCGCGTTCCGTTTTTTTCACTATCTTTCAAAACGGAAATTTTAAAATCTCCTTTTTTTTTTGCCTTTTCTGGAAATTAGTGAAGGCAGCGCATCAAAGGTGCGCACCTCGCTGCCCACCTTGGTGTGCTCTGAGGTGCGCACCCGGGAGCGCTACGAAGTGTGCTCCAAGGTGCGGCGTGCACGTTGTCGGAGCCCGGTTTGCCCCGGGTGCGCACCTCGCCTGCACCTTGGCCGGGGTGGGCACCTTGGCTGGGTTTGCCCAGGGTGCGCTCCGAAGCGGGGTTACTGGAGCGCCCCCTCTTTTTTTGTCAGAGCGTTTGGTGGGGTTTCTCGCATTGGCTCTTCCCAGGCCCGGTTGTTGGGTGCGCTCCCACCCTGGCGCGCGCGAAGTTGGAAGTTGGGTTAATTGCCCGGGCGCGCACCTTCGCCAGGGTGGGCACCTTGGTGCGCACACCTTGGCTGGGCTGCGCACCAGGGCGGGCTCAAGATGGCACCAGCATTCCCTTTTTCTCACTATCTTTCAAAACGGAAATTTTAAAATCTCGTTTTTTTTTTGCCTTTTATGGAAATTAGTGAAGGCATCGCATCAAAGGTGCGCACCTCGCTGCCCACCTTGGTGTGCTCCGAGGTGCCCACCACGGTGCGCAACGCCGGTGCGAACCCGGGAGCGCCCCGATGTGTGCTCCAAGGTGCGGCGTGCACGAAGTCGGACCCCGGTTTGCCCCGGGTGCGCACCTCGCGTGCACCTTGGTGCGCACACCTTGGCTGGGTTGCGCGGCCTGGTGGGCACCATGGTGCGCACCAAGGAGCGCTCCGAAGTGTGCTCCAAGGTGCGGCGTGCACGAAGTCGGAGCCCGGTTTGCCCCGGGTACGCACCTTCGCCGGGGTGGGCACCTCGGCTGGGTTGCGCGCCCTGGTGCGCACCAAGGAGCGCTCCGAAGTGTGCTCCAAGGTGCGGCGTGCACGAAGTCGGAGCCCGGTTTGCCCCGGGTGCGCACCTCGCGTGCACCTTCGGCGGGGTTGCGCGCCCTGGTGGGCACCATGGTGCGCACCAAGGAGCGCTCCGAAGTGTGCTCCAAGGTGCGGCGTGCACGAAGTCGGAGCCCGGTTTGCCCCGGGTGCGCACCTCGCGTGCACCTTCGGCGGGGTTGCGCGCCCTGGTGGGCACCATGGTGCGCACCAAGGAGCGCTCCGAAGTGTGCTCCAAGGTGCGGCGTGCACGAAGTCGGAGCCCGGTTTGCCCCGGGTGCGCACCTCGCGTGCACCTTCGCCGCGGTGGGCACCATGGCGTGCACGAAGTCGGAGCCCGGTTTGCCCCGGGTGCGCACCTCGCGTGCACCTTCGCCGGGGTGGGCACCTCGGCTGGGTTGCGCGCCCTGGTGCGCACCAAGGAGCGCTCCGAAGTGTGCTCCAAGGTGCGGCGTGCACGAAGTCGGAGCCCGGTTTGCCCCGGGTGCGCACCTCGCGTGCACCTTCGCCAGGGTGGGCACCTCGGTGCGCACACCTTCTCAATGTTTTCTTGCCTTTTCTGGAAATTGGTGAAGGCAGCGCATCAAAGGTGCGCACCTCGGTGTGCTCCGAGGTGCGAACCCGAGAGCGCTCCGAGGTGCCCACGAAGTCGAAAGTCGGGTTAATTGCATTGTTTTCCCCGGGTGCGCTCCGAGGTGCGCAACATCGGCGCGCACCAAGGAGGGCTCCGAAGTGTGCTCCAAGGTGCGCACGATGGCGTGCACCTCTGGTGCGCACGATTCGGAGCTCGGTTTGACCGGGGTGCGCACACCTTGGCTGGGTTGCGCACCTTTTGTGCGCTCCAAGGTGCGCACGAAGTCGGAGCTCGGTTTGCCCCGGGTGCGCACCTTCGCCAGGGTGCGCACCTTGATGCGCACGCCTTGGCTGGGCTGCGCACCTTGGTGGGCGCCATGGTGCGCACCTTTCGTGCGCTCCAAGGTGCGCACGAAGTCGGAGCTCGGTTTGCCCCGGGTGCGCACCTTGGTGGGCGCCATGGTGCACTCCGAGGTGCCCAAGATTGGTGCGCACCAAGGAGCGCTCCGAAGTGCGCTCCAAGGTGCGCGCGAAGTCGAAAGTTGGGTTAATTGTCCGGTTTGCCTCGGGTGCGCACCTTGCGTGCACCTTCGCCAGGGTGGGCGCCTTGGTGCGCACACCTTGGCTGGGCTGCGCACACCTTGGCACCCGCGTTTCCTTCATTTTAAATTTTTTTTTTTTACAATCTCTCAAGTGGGAAATTCTATAATCTCAACTTTTTTTGCCTTTTCAGGAAACTTTTGAATGGAGCGCATCATTGGTGCGCTCCGAAGTGTGCTCCAAAGCTCTCTCCAGCTGCGTGCACCTGCCCCGGCCGCGCACCCGGCCCCGCCCAGCTTCGCTCACCTGTCCCGGGCGTCTGGTGCGGAACCTTAGAGTAAGAAACATCACCGTGCACCTTGGCCAACGTGCGCGACTCGACCGAGCGCGCACTGGCCGAGGTGCACACCGATTTCACCTGGGTGCGCGCGCAGCACCTCGGGCGCACCGGGGTGCGCGCACAACGCCCGGGTTGCACCGTGGCCTGTGTGCTCGGGGCGCCTCGGGTGCGCGCTCGGTGTCGCCCCCCGCGCGCGCGGTAGTGCGGGCAGCGCACCCCGGCCCGGCCCGGCCCCGACGAGAACGCAAACGGGCAAAAGGTTTATTCAAATAGCATTGCGATGCCCGGCGAAAAACTAAAAAAGGGTGCAACACCGGGACTTCCCGGGAGGTCACCCATCCCAGTACTACTCCGGCCCAAGCGCACTTAACTGCGGAGTTCTGATGGGATCCGGTGCACTAACGCTGGTATGATCGCACCCGTTATGAGCTTGTCGCAGTGTGTACTTAGCAAACCGCGACCCACGTGCGAATCCACCCCGGCCACCCACCCCCGTCGAGGTGCACACCCTCCCTCGCGAAGTGCGCCCCGTTCGCCAAGTGTGAGCCCTGCCCGGGTGCGCGCACCTTGCTAGGGCGTCGGGTGTGCACCCGGCCCGGCCTACGTGCGTGCACCTGTAGGGGGCGTCGTGTGCGTGCAGTGTCCCGTCTGCAACGCGGTGCCCACACACCACCTCGGGCGCAACGACCTGCGCTCACATGTGGGCCGAGTGCACCTTGGTGCATGTTCGGGGCGCCTCGGGTGCACGCTCGATCTTGCCCCGGTGCACCAAGGCGCTCGGTTTGCCCCGGGTGCGCACTTGGTGCAAGGTGGGCACCCAAAATAGGGATCAAGCACCAAAACACAAGTTTCGGGATGCAAAATGGGACCCAAGGACCACAAATGCGTTCCAAGACCCATGATGGGTCCACGAGAACAAAAATGTGTTCCGAGACTTAATAAACAAATATTGGGTTTTAGGAGAAGAAACATGCTCTGATGCCCAAAACGAGAATCGACCCCGAAAAGGCCACAGGCCAAAAGTGGGATGCGAGACAAAAAAAAATGGGACCCGAGGACCAAAATTGGGTTCCCAGGTCGAAGACAGGGCAACCGGACAAGAAACGACCTCTAAGGCTCGAAATGAGTCCCGACGACTAAAACTTGACAAGAAGCACCCATCAGGCACCCAACTCGACACCCATGGGATGCCGACCCACCCGGGCTTCCACCTAGCACACCTTGGCACCCACCCACCCTCGCACCCAACCTCGCACCCAACTTAGCACCTTTGAACCCACATTGGCACTCACCCTGACCCTGGCACCTTGGAACCCACATTGGCACTCACCTTGACCCTGGCACCCACCTTTGCACTCACCTTGGGACCCACCCTGGCTCCCACCTCGGCACCCACCCAGACACCCACCTTGGTTCCTTGGCACCCACCTTGGATCCTTGGCACCCACCCCGACACCCACCTTGGCACGCAACTTGGCTACTTGCCACCCACCTTGGCTCCTTGACGCCCACCCCGACAACCACCCCGTGACCTACCCTGGCTAGGGTTGGTGCACACCCACCCTGGTGCCCACCTTGGCACCCACCCTATGACCCACCTTGGCACGCACCTTAGTACCCACCCCGTTACCCACCCTAGGACCCACCCCGTGACCCACCTTGGCCAGGGTGGGTGCCTTGGTGCGCACAACTTGCCTGGGCTGCACACCAGGGCGGGCTCAAGATGGCACCCGCGTTCCGTTTTTTTCACTATCTTTCAAAACGGAAATTTTAAAATCTCATTTTTTTCTTTTTTTTGCCTTTTCTGGAAATTAGTGAAGGCAGCGCATCAAAGGTGCGCAATGCTGGTGCGAACCCGGGAGCGCTCCGATGTGTGCTCCAAGGTGCGGCGTGCACGAAGTCCGAGCCCGGTTTGCCCCGGGTGCGCACCTCGCGTGCACCTTCGCCGGGGTGAGCACCTTGGCTGGGTTGCGCGCCCTGGTGCGTACCAAGGAGCGCTCTGAAGTGTGCTCCAAGGTGCGGCGTGCACGAAGTCGGAGCCCGGTTTGCCCCGGGTGTGCACCTCGGGTGCGCACCTCGCGTGCACCTTCGCTGCGGTGGGCACCTTGGCTGGGTTGCGCGCCTTGGTGGGCACCATGCAGTGCACGAAGTCGGAGCCCGGTTTGCCCCGGGCGCGCACCTCCGCCAGGGTGGGCACCTTGGTGCGCACAACTTGCCTGGGCTGCGCATCAGGAAGGGCTCAAGATGGCACCCGCGTTCCGTTTTTTTCACTATCTTTCAGAACGGAAATTTTAAAATATCGTTTTTTTTTGCCTTTTCTGGAAATTAGTGAAGGCAGCGCATCAAAGGTGCGCAACGCTGGTGCGAACCTGGGAGCGCTCCGATGTGTGCTCCAAGGTGCGGCGTGCACGAAGTCGGAGCCCGGTTTGCCTCGGGTGCGCCCTGGTGGGCACCATGGTGCGCACCAAGGAGCGCTCCGAAGTGTGCTCCAAGGTGCGGCCTGCACGAAGTCGGAGCCCGGTTTGCCCCGGGTGTGCACCTCGGGTGGGCACCTTGGTGCGCATGCCTTGCCTGGGCTGCGCACCAGGGCGGGCTCAAGATGGCACCCGCGTTCCTTTTTTTTCACTATCTTTCAAAACGGAAATTTTAAAATCTCATTTTTTTTTGCCTTTTTCTGGAAATTAGTGAAGGCAGCGCATCAAAGGTGCGCACCTCGCTGCCCACCACGGTGCGCAACGCCGGTGGGCACCCGGGAGTGCTTCGAAGTGTGCTCCAAGGTGCTGCGTGCACGTTGTCGGAGCCCGGTTTGCCCCGGGTGCGCACCTCGCGTGCACCTTCGTCGGGGTGGGCACCTTGGCTTGGTTTGCCCCGGCTGCGCTCCGAAGCGGGGTTATTGGAGCGCCGCCTCTTTTTTTGTCGGAGCGTTTGGTGGGGTTTCTCGCATTGGCTCTTCCGAGGCCCGGTTGCCACCCTGGCGCGCACGAAGTCGGAAGTAGGGTTAATTGCCCGGGTGCGCACCTTTGCCAGGGTGGCACCTTACCTGGGCTGCGCACCAGGGCGGGCTCAAGATGGCACGCGCGTTCCGTTTTTTTCACTATCTTTCAAAACGGAAATTTTAAAATCTCCTTTTTTTTTTGCCTTTTCTGGAAATTAGTGAAGGCAGCGCATCAAAGGTGCGCACCTCGCTGCCCACCTTGGTGTGCTCTGAGGTGCGCACCCGGGAGCGCTACGAAGTGTGCTCCAAGGTGCGGCGTGCACGTTGTCGGAGCCCGGTTTGCCCCGGGTGCGCACCTCGCCTGCACCTTGGCCGGGGTGGGCACCTTGGCTGGGTTTGCCCAGGGTGCGCTCCGAAGCGGGGTTACTGGAGCGCCCCCTCTTTTTTTGTCAGAGAGTTTGGTGGGGTTTCTCGCATTGGCTCTTCCCAGGCCCGGTTGTTGGGTGCGCTCCCACCCTGGCGCGCGCGAAGTTGGAAGTTGGGTTAATTGCCCGGGCGCGCACCTTCGCCAGGGTGGGCACCTTGGTGCGCAAACCTTGGCTGGGCTGCGCACCAGGGCGGGCTCAAGATGGCACCAGCATTCCCTTTTTCTCACTATCTTTCAAAACGGAAATTTTAAAATCTCGTTTTTTTTTTGCCTTTTATGGAAATTAGTGAAGGCATCGCATCAAAGGTGCGCACCTCGCTGCCCACCTTGGTGTGCTCCGAGGTGCCCACCACGGTGCGCAACGCCGGTGCGAACCCGGGAGCGCCCCGATGTGTGCTCCAAGGTGCGGCGTGCACGAAGTCGGACCCCGGTTTGCCCCGGGTGCGCACCTCGCGTGCACCTTGGTGCGCACACCTTGGCTGGGTTGCGCGGCCTGGTGGGCACCATGGTGCGCACCAAGGAGCGCTCCGAAGTGTGCTCCAAGGTGCGGCGTGCACGAAGTCGGAGCCCGGTTTGCCCCGGGTGCGCACCTTCGCCGCGGTGGGCACCATGGCGTGCACGAAGTCGGAGCCCGGTTTGCCCCGGGTGCGCACCTCGCGTGCACCTTCGCCGGGGTGGGCACCTCGGCTGGGTTGCGCGCCCTGGTGCGCACCAAGGAGCGCTCTGAAGTGTGCTCCAAGGTGCGGCGTGCACGAAGTCGGAGCCCGGTTTGCCCCGGGTGTGCACCTCGGGTGCGCACCTCGCGTGCACCTTCGCTGCGGTGGGCACCTTGGCTGGGTTGCGCGCCTTGGTGGGCACCATGCAGTGCACGAAGTCGGAGCCCGGATTGCCCCGGGCGCGCACCTCCGCCAGGGTGGGCACCTTGGTGCGCACAACTTGCCTGGGCTGCGCACCAGGAAGGGCTCAAGATGGCACCCGCGTTCCGTTTTTTTCACTATCTTTCAGAACGGAAATTTTAAAATCTCGTTTTTTTTTGCCTTTTCTGGAAATTAGTGAAGGCAGCGCATCAAAGGTGCGCAACGCTGGTGCGAACCTGGGAGCGCTCCGATGTGTGCTCCAAGGTGCGGCGTGCACGAAGTCGGACCCCGGTTTGCCCCGGGTGCGCACCTCGCGTGCACCTTGGTGCGCACACCTTGGCTGGGTTGCGCGCCCTGGTGGGCACCATGGTGCGCACCAAGGAGCGCTCCGAAGTGTGCTCCAAGGTGCGGCGTGCACGAAGTCGGAGCCCGGTTTGCCCCGGGTGCGCACCTCGCGTGCACCTTCGCCGCGGTGGGCACCATGGCGTGCACGAAGTCGGAGCCCGGTTTGCCCCGGGTGCGCACCTCGCGTGCACCTTCGCCGGGGTGGGCACCTTGGTGTGCAGACCTTGGCTGGGTTGCGCGCCCTGGTGGGCACCATGGTGCGCACCAAGGAGCGCTCCGAAGTGTGCTCCAAGGTGCGGCCTGCACGAAGTCGGAGCCCGGTTTGCCCCGGGTGTGCACCTCGGGTGGGCACCTTGGTGCGCATGCCTTGCCTGGGCTGCGCACCAGGGCGGGCTCAAGATGGCACCCGCGTTCCTTTTTTTTCACTATCTTTCAAAACGGAAATTTTAAAATCTCATTTTTTTTTGCCTTTTTCTGGAAATTAGTGAAGGCAGCGCATCAAAGGTGCGCACCTCGCTGCCCACCACGGTGCGCAACGCCGGTGGGCACCCGGGAGTGCTTCGAAGTGTGCTCCAAGGTGCTGCGTGCACGTTGTCGGAGCCCGGTTTGCCCCGGGTGCGCACCTCGCGTGCACCTTCGTCGGGGTGGGCACCTTGGCTGGGTTTGCCCCGGCTGCGCTCCGAAGCGGGGTTATTGGAGCGCCGCCTCTTTTTTTGTCGGAGCGTTTGGTGGGGTTTCTCGCATTGGCTCTTCCGAGGCCCGGTTGCCACCCTGGCGCGCACGAAGTCGGAAGTAGGGTTAATTGCCCGGGTGCGCACCTTTGCCAGGGTGGGCACCTTACCTGGGCTGCGCACCAGGGCGGGCTCAAGATGGCACGCGCGTTCCGTTTTTTTCACTATCTTTCAAAACGGAAATTTTAAAATCTCCTTTTTTTTTTGCCTTTTCTGGAAATTAGTGAAGGCAGCGCATCAAAGGTGCGCACCTCGCTGCCCACCTTGGTGTGCTCTGAGGTGCGCACCCGGGAGCGCTACGAAGTGTGCTCCAAGGTGCGGCGTGCACGTTGTCGGAGCCCGGTTTGCCCCGGGTGCGCACCTCGCCTGCACCTTGGCCGGGGTGGGCACCTTGGCTGGGTTTGCCCAGGGTGCGCTCCGAAGCGGGGTTACTGGAGCGCCCCCTCTTTTTTTGTCAGAGCGTTTGGTGGGGTTTCTCGCATTGGCTCTTCCCAGGCCCGGTTGTTGGGTGCGCTCCCACCCTGGCGCGCGCGAAGTTGGAAGTTGGATTAATTGCCCGGGCGCGCACCTTCGCCAGGGTGGGCACCTTGGTGCGCACACCTTGGCTGGGCTGCGCACCAGGGCGGGCTCAAGATGGCACCAGCATTCCCTTTTTCTCACTATCTTTCAAAACGGAAATTTTAAAATCTCGTTTTTTTTTTGCCTTTTATGGAAATTAGTGAAGGCATCGCATCAAAGGTGCGCACCTCGCTGCCCACCTTGGTGTGCTCCGAGGTGCCCACCACGGTGCGCAACGCCGGTGCGAACCCGGGAGCGCCCCGATGTGTGCTCCAAGGTGCGGCGTGCACGAAGTCGGACCCCGGTTTGCCCCGGGTGCGCACCTCGCGTGCACCTTGGTGCGCACACCTTGGCTGGGTTGCGCGGCCTGGTGGGCACCATGGTGCGCACCAAGGAGCGCTCCGAAGTGTGCTCCAAGGTGCGGCGTGCACGAAGTCGGAGCCCGGTTTGCCCCGGGTACGCACCTCGCGTGCACCTTCGCCGGGGTGGGCACCTCGGCTGGGTTGCGCGCCCTGGTGCGCACCAAGGAGCGCTCCGAAGTGTGCTCCAAGGTGCGGCGTGCACGAAGTCGGAGCCCGGTTTGCCCCGGGTGCGCACCTTCGCCGCGGTGCGCACCATGGCGTGCATGAAGTCGGAGCCCGGTTTGCCCCGGGTGCGCACCTCGCGTGCACCTTCGGCGGGGTTGCGCGCCCTGGTGGGCACCATGGTGCGCACCAAGGAGCGCTCCGAAGTGTGCTCCAAGGTGCGGCGTGCACGAAGTCGGAGCCCGGTTTGCCCCGGGTGCGCACCTCGCGTGCACCTTCGGCGGGGTTGCGCGCCCTGGTGGGCACCATGGTGCGCACCAAGGAGCGCTCCGAAGTGTGCTCCAAGGTGCGGCGTGCACGAAGTCGGAGCCCGGTTTGCCCCGGGTGCGCACCTCGCGTGCACCTTCGCCGCGGTGGGCACCATGGCGTGCACGAAGTCGGAGCCCGGTTTGCCCCGGGTGCGCACCTCGCGTGCACCTTCGCCGGGGTGGGCACCTCGGCTGGGTTGCGCGCCCTGGTGCGCACCAAGGAGCGCTCCGAAGTGTGCTCCAAGGTGCGGCGTGCACGAAGTCGGAGCCCGGTTTGCCCCGGGTGCGCACCTCGCGTGCACCTTCGCCAGGGTGGGCACCTCGGTGCGCACACCTTCTCAATGTTTTCTTGCCTTTTCTGGAAATTGGTGAAGGCAGCGCATCAAAGGTGCGCACCTCGGTGTGCTCCGAGGTGCGAACCCGAGAGCGCTCCGAGGTGCCCACGAAGTCGAAAGTCGGGTTAATTGCATTGTTTTCCCCGGGTGCGCTCCGAGGTGCGCAACATCGGCGCGCACCAAGGAGGGCTCCGAAGTGTGCTCCAAGGTGCGCACGATGGCGTGCACCTCTGGTGCGCACGATTCGGAGCTCGGTTTGACCGGGGTGCGCACACCTTGGCTGGGTTGCGCACCTTTTGTGCGCTCCAAGGTGCGCACGAAGTCGGAGCTCGGTTTGCCCCGGGTGCGCACCTTCGCCAGGGTGCGCACCTTGATGCGCACGCCTTGGCTGGGCTGCGCACCTTGGTGGGCGCCATGGTGCGCACCTTTCGTGCGCTCCAAGGTGCGCACGAAGTCGGAGCTCGGTTTGCCCCGGGTGCGCACCTTGGTGGGCGCCATGGTGCACTCCGAGGTGCCCAAGATTGGTGCGCACCAAGGAGCGCTCCGAAGTGCGCTCCAAGGTGCGCGCGAAGTCGAAAGTTGGGTTAATTGTCCGGTTTGCCTCGGGTGCGCACCTTGCGTGCACCTTCGCCAGGGTGGGCGCCTTGGTGCGCACACCTTGGCTGGGCTGCGCACACCTTGGCACCCGCGTTTCCTTCATTTTAAATTTTTTTTTTTTACAATCTCTCAAGTGGGAAATTCTATAATCTCAACTTTTTTTGCCTTTTCAGGAAACTTTTGAATGGAGCGCATCATTGGTGCGCTCCGAAGTGTGCTCCAAAGCTCTCTCCAGCTGCGTGCACCTGCCCCGGCCGCGCACCCGGCCCCGCCCAGCTTCGCTCACCTGTCCCGGGCGTCTGGTGCGGAACCTTAGAGTAAGAAACATCACCGTGCACCTTGGCCAACGTGCGCGACTCGACCGAGCGCGCACTGGCCGAGGTGCACACCGATTTCACCTGGGTGCGCGCGCAGCACCTCGGGCGCACCGGGGTGCGCGCACAACGCCCGGGTTGCACCGTGGCCTGTGTGCTCGGGGTGCCTCGGGTGCGCGCTCGGTGTCGCCCCCCGCGCGCGCGGTAGTGCGGGCAGCGCACCCCGGCCCGGCCCGGCCCCGACGAGAACGCAAACGGGCAAAAGGTTTATTCAAATAGCATTGCGACGCCCGGCGAAAAACTAAAAAAGGGTGCAACACCGGGACTTCCCGGGAGGTCACCCATCCCAGTACTACTCCGGCCCAAGCGCGCTTAACTGCGGAGTTCTGATGGGATCCGGTGCACTAATGCTGGTATGATCGCACCCGTTATGAGCTTGTCGCAGTGTGTACTTAGCAAACCGCGACCCACGTGCGAATCCACCCCGGCCACCCACCCCCGTCGAGGTGCACACCCTCCCTCGCGAAGTGCGCCCCGTTCGCCAAGTGTGAGCCCTGCCCGGGTGCGCGCACCTTGCTAGGGCGTCGGGTGTGCACCCGGCCCGGCCTACGTGCGTGCACCTGGAGGGGGCGTCGTGTGCGTGCAGTGTCCCGTCTGCAACGCGGTGCCCACACACCACCTCGGGCGCAACGACCTGCGCTCACATGTGGGCCGAGTGCACCTTGGTGCATGTTCGGGGCGCCTCGGGTGCACGCTCGATCTTGCCCCGGTGCACCAAGGCGCTCGGTTTGCCCCGGGTGCGCACTTGGTGCAAGGTGGGCACCCAAAATAGGGATCAAGCACCAAAACACAAGTTTCGGGATGCAAAATGGGACCCAAGGACCACAAATGCGTTCCAAGACCCATGATGGGTCCACGAGAACAAAAATGTGTTCCGAGACTTAATAAACAAATATTGGGTTTTAGGAGAAGAAACATGCTCTGATGCCCAAAACGAGAATCGACCCCGAAAAGGCCACAGGCCAAAAGTGGGATGCGAGACAAAAAAAAATGGGACCCGAGGACCAAAATTGGGTTCCCAGGTCGAAGACAGGGCAACCGGACAAGAAACGACCTCTAAGGCTCGAAATGAGTCCCGACGACTAAAACTTGACAAGAAGCACCCATCAGGCACCCAACTCGACACCCATGGGATGCCGACCCACCCGGGCTTCCACCTAGCACACCTTGGCACCCACCCACCCTCGCACCCAACCTCGCACCCAACTTAGCACCTTTGAACCCACATTGGCACTCACCCTGACCCTGGCACCTTGGAACCCACATTGGCACTCACCTTGACCCTGGCACCCACCTTTGCACTCACCTTGGGACCCACCCTGGCTCCCACCTCGGCACCCACCCAGACACCCACCTTGGTTCCTTGGCACCCACCTTGGATCCTTGGCACCCACCCCGACACCCACCTTGGCACGCAACTTGGCTACTTGCCACCCACCTTGGCTCCTTGACGCCCACCCCGACAACCACCCCGTGACCTACCCTGGCTAGGGTTGGTGCACACCCACCCTGGTGCCCACCTTGGCACCCACCCTATGACCCACCTTGGCACGCACCTTAGTACCCACCCCGTTACCCACCCTAGGACCCACCCCGTGACCCACCTTGGCCAGGGTGGGTGCACCCACCCTGGTGCCCACCTTGGCACCCACCCATCCTAGCACCCAGCCTGTGACCGGGCTTGGAACCCAACCTTGCACCCGCACCCGTCTTGGCCAGTGTGGGTGCGCACCCATCCTGGCACCCACGTTGTGACACACCCTTTAACCCACGCACCCTAGCACCCACGTTGGCACCCACCTTGGAACCCAACCTAGCAACTTGGCACCCACCCCGTGACCCACCTTGGCATCCACCATAGCAGTCGCCGACTTGGCACCCACCTCGGCACCCACCTTGACACTTGTGGACCCACCTTGCCACTCACCCTAGCATCGACCCATCCTAGCACCCACCCTGGCACCTTTGCACCCTAGCACTCACCCATCCTAGCACCTAACCTGTGACCCACCTTGACACTCACCCTCGCACCCACCTTGGAACCCAACCTAGCACCCACCCACCCTGACACCAACCCTAGCACCTACCCACCCTTGCACCCACCCTGTGACCCATCTTGGCACCCACCCATCCTACCACTCAACCTATCACCCACCTTCTCACCCACCTTGGCATCCACCTTAGCACCCACCCACACTGGCACCTTGGCACCCACCTCGGGCAAGGTGGGTGCACACCCACCCTGGCACCCAATTTAGAACCCACCGAGCATGTTACCCACCTTGGCACCCACATTGCAGCCCACCCTAGTACCCACCCTATGACCCACATTGGCATCCACACCCTAGCACCCAGGCACCTCGACACCCGCCTTGACACCCACCCTAGCACTGAACCTGTGACCCACCTTGGAACTCACCCTAGAACCCACCCACCCTGTGAACCACCTTGGCATCCACCTTAGCACCCACCCACCTTGGCACCCACTCTAGCACTCACCCATCCTAACACCCAACTTGTTACCCACCTTGGCACCCGCCCTCGCGTCCACCTTGAAACCCACCCTAGCACCCACCCACGCAGGAGCCCACCTTGGCACCCAACCTAACACCCACGCATCCTGGCACCCAACTTGTGACCCACCTTGGAACCCACCCTAGTACCCACCTTTGAACCCACTATATCACCAACCCACCTTGGCACCCACCCTATGACCCTCTTTGGAATCCACCCTAGCACGCACCCACCCTGGCACCCACCATGGAGCGCACCCTAGCACCCACCCACCTCGGCACGCACCTCAACACCCACCTTGGTGTGCGCACTGCGCCAACCTCTCAAAGACCCTATGTGGTGCGCTCCAAAGTGTACACCTTTGGTGCGCTCCAAGGTGCGCACCTTTGGTGCACACCGAGGTGCACACCAAAGTGTGCACCGAGGTGAGCACCAAAGTGCACTCCAGGGTGCACACCAAGGCGTGCACCTTTGGTGCGGTCAATGCAAACGAATTCGGAAGTTGGGGTCGATGTCCTAATCGCTGCTGCAGACTACACGTATGAGAATCGGACAAATAGCTTTATATAGGGGAGGTGTTGCGTTTGATGGGTCGACTCCCCTGGTTGTGTGCACTGCACCAACTTCAAAGACCCTGTCTTGTTTAAGAAGTCAAAAGTTGGGGTGGATGTCCTAATCATTGCTGCAGTCTACGCATGTATGAGAATCAGACAAATAGCTTATATAGGGGAGGTGTTGCATTCGGTGGGTTGACTCCCCTGGTTGTGCGCACTGCGCCAACCTCAAAGACCCCGCATAGCAGAAGAAGTCGGAAGTCGGATTTTGGTGAGCACCAAGGCGTGCACCTTTGGTGCGGTCAACGCAGACGAATTCAGAAGTTGGGGTGGATGTCCTAATCGTTGTTGCAGGCTACACATGTATGAGAATCAGACAAATAGCTTATATAGGGGAGGTGTTGGGTTTGATGGGTCAACTCCCTTGGTTGTGCGCATTACGCCAACCTCAAAGACCTTGTTTTCGTTAAGAAGTCAAAAGTTGGGGTCAATGTCCTAATGGCTCCTGCAGGCTACACATGTATGAGAATCGGACAAATAGCTTATATAGGGGAGGTGTTGGGTTTGATGGGTCGACTCCCCTGGTTGTGCGCATTACGTCAACCTCAAAGACCTTGTTTTCGTTAAGAAGTCAAAAGTTGGGGTCGATGTCCTAATTGCTCCTGTAGACTACACATGTATGAGAATCAGACAAATAGCTTATATAGGGGAGGTGTTGGGTTTGATGGGTTGACTCCCCTAGTTGTTCGCATTACACCAACCTCAAAGACCTTGTTTTCGTTTAGAAGCCGAAAGTTGGGGTCGATGTCCTAATTGCTCCTGCAGGCTACGCATGTATGAGAATCAGACAAATAGCTTATATAGGGGAGGTGTTGGGTTTGATGGGTCGACTCCCCTGGTTGTGCGCATTGCGCCAACCTCAAAGACCCTGCATTGCGGATGAAGTCGAAAGTCAGAGTTTGGTGTGCTACAAGGTGTGGTCGAAGGTGCTCACCTAGGTGTGCACCTTTGGAGCACAGGAAAAGTGCCCTCCAAAAGTGCGCACCTTTGGAGTGCACAAAAGTGCCCTCCAAAAGTGCGCACCTTTGGAGCGCAGAAAAGTGCCCTCCAAAAAGTGCCCTCCAAAAGTGCGCACCTTTGGAGCGCAGAAAAGTGCCCTCCAAAAAGTGCCCTCCAAAAGTGCGCACCTTTGGAGCGCAGAAAAGTGCCCTCCAAAAAGTGCCCTCCAAAAGTGCGCACCTTTGGAGCGCAGAAAAGTGCCCTCCAAAAAGTGCCCTCCAAAAGTGCGCACCTTTGGAGCGCAGAAAAGTGCCCTCCAAAAAGTGCCCTCCAAAAGTGCGCACCTTTGGAGCGCAGAAAAGTGCCCTCCAAAAAGTGCCCTCCAAAAGTGCGCACCTTTGGAGCGCAGAAAAGTGCCCTCCAAAAAGTGCCCTCCAAAAGTGCGCACCTTTGGAGCGCAGAAAAGTGCCCTCCAAAAAGTGCCCTCCAAAAGTGCGCACCTTTGGAGCGCAGAAAAGTGCCCTCCAAAAAGTGCCCTCCAAAAGTGCGCACCTTTGGAGCGCAGAAAAGTGCCCTCCAAAAAGTGCCCTCCAAAAGTGCGCACCTTTGGAGCGCAGAAAAGTGCCCTCCAAAAGTGCGCACTTTTGGTGCGCACCAAGGCGCTGGTTCGGTCGTTGCAGGCGAGTTCGGAAGTTGGGGTCGATGTCCTGAGCGGAGGTGCAAACTACACAGGTGTCGGAATCGGACAAATAGCTTATATAGGGGAGGTGTATGCTTCGATGGGTCGACTCCCCAGGTTGAGCGCACCGCGCCAACCTCAAAGACCCTACGGTATGGATGAAGTCGGAAGTTGGGTCCGATGACCGATTCGATTAGTAGGTATGCTCATGAGGTCGGAATTTGGGTCCGATGACCTGCCATGTGCAGGAAGGCGAATGTTGACACTGTGCGTTGCAAGGTGCACACCAAGGCGCTGGTGCGGTCTTTTTAGTCGAGTTCGGAAGTTGGGGTCGATGTCCTGATCGGAGGTGCAAGCTACACAGGTGTGGGAATCGGACAAATAGCTTATATAGGGGAGGTGTATGCTTCGTTGGGTCGACTCCCCGGGTTGAGCGCACCGCGCCAACCTCAAAGACCCTACGGTATGGATGAAGTCGGAAGTTGGGTCCGATGACCGATTCGATATGTAGGCATACTCGCGAGGTCGGAATTTGGGTCCGATGACCTGCCACGTGCAGGAAGGCGAATGTTGGCACTGTGCGTTGCAAGGTGCGCACCAAGGCGCTGGTTCGGTCGTTGGAGGCGAGTTCGGAAGTTGGGGTCGATGTCTTGATCGGAGGTGCAAACTACACAGGTGTGGGAATCGGACAAATAGCTTATATAGGGGAGGTGTATGCTTCGTTGGGTCGACTCCCCGGGTTGAGCGCACCGCGCCAACCTCAAAGACCCTACGGTATGGATGAAGTCGGAAGTTGGGTCCGATGACCGATTCGATATGTAGGCATACTCGCGAGGTCGGAATTTGGGTCCGATGACCTGCCATGTGCAGGAAGGCGAATGTTGGGACTGTGCGTCGCAAGGTGCGCACCAAGGCGCTGGTGCCGTCGTTGCAGTCGAGTTCGGAAGTTGGGGTCGATGTCCTGGTCAGAGGTGCAAACTACACAGGTGTGGGAATCGGACAAATAGCTTATATAGGGGAGGTGTATGCTTCGATGGGTCGACTCCCTGGGTTGAGCGCACCGCGCCAACCTCAAAGACCCTACAGTATGGATGAAGTCGGAAGTTGGGTCCGATGACCGATTCGATACGTAGGCATATTGGCGAGGTCTGAATTTGTGTCCGATGACCTGCCATGCGCAGGAAGGCGGAATTTGGGTCCGATGACCGAGTTGATGGCGTGCCATGCGCAGAAAGGCGGAATTTGGGTCCGATGACCGAGTTGATGTTGATGGCCCGCCATGCACAGGAAGGCGGAATTTGGGTCCGATGACCGATTTGAAGGCGTGCCATACGCAAAAAGGCGGAGTTTGGGTCCGATGACCGAGTTGATATTGATGGCCCGCCATGCGCAGGAAGGCGGAATTTGGGTCCGATGACCTGACATACGCATGGAGTCCGACTCGGGGGCCGATGTTCGATTCGATGACTTGCATTGTGGGTAAAGTCGGAAGTTGTGGTCTTTGACCCGATTCGATGACCAGACTTCGGCTGCTTGAGAATCGGACAAATAACTTATATAGGGGAGGTAGTGTTCTCGAGCATCCTCCCCCCGTGCCCGTTTATGTCGATTGATGCTGGTGCTCGACTGGTTGGAGCGCTCGGATGCAAAAATCTTGCACCAGGATTTATCGATTGTGATGGACACGGCAAGTCTCCTGATTGCTATGCAGGAGCTCATCGTGAATCTCTATGCGGCCTTGGTATGGACTCGACCTGCGGAATGGTTCGGCAATGGTAGTCGCTCCAACACGTCCTTGCAATGGCCACAGAGGTGATTCGACTAGAGCTCCAGTCTAGCTTTTGGGTTGCTTGGCGGACTGGTATAGCCGCGATCGAGTTCCGGCCATGAACGTTTTAGATAGCTCTTGGGCTTTCTGGGACGGAAGTCGGAAGTTTGGGCTGTTGTCCGATTTGATGACCATTCTTCGGATGTGTGAGAATCGGACAAATAACTTATATAGGGGACTGTGTTGTCTCACGCAGCCCCCTCCGTGCCCCTCTATCTCGACCGATGTTGGTGCTTGAAAGGGTTGGGATCGCTCGGATTTATAAACGTGCACCACCATTTGTCGAGTGTGAGGGACGCGGCAGGTCTCCTAAATGCTATGCGGGCGCTCTCTGAGAATCTCTATCCGGCCTCGACACAGACTAGTCTTGCTGAATGGTTTGGCACTGGTAGTCGATCCAACACGTCGTTGTTGTGGCCGCCTAGGCGATTCGATTCGAGCCCCCGTCTAGCTTTTGGGTTGCTTGGCGGATTTTGCCCTATCCGCAAGTGAGCTCGGTCCCTAAACGTTCGAGAAACCCGATTGCTATGCGCCGACTCTCTTTCTTGCGAGCCTCCATCTAGCTTTTGGGTCTCTACGGAACGGAAGTCGGAATCTGGGACCGTTGTTTGATTCGACGAGGCAGACTACGGTTGTGCGAGAATCGGACAAATAACTTATATAGGGGAGGTGTTGACTGGAGCATTCTCCCCCGTGCCCCTCTAACTCGACCAATGCTGGCGCTCGAACGGTGGTAGCGCTCGGATTTTCATTGAGCGCCAGCATTGGTCGATTTAGAGGGGCATGCGAGATTCCCGAATGCTATGCGAGGGCTCTAACGGAAATGTCTATTGGTTTCGGTATGGATGCAATTGCGAGTGGTTCGGCAAAGGTAGTCGTTCCGATGCGTCCATGTCGTGGCCAAATCGATAATTCGATTTGAGCCCTCGTATAGCATTTGGGTCTCTCGATGTGATTCCGCATTCCAGTCCCTTTGGGCACTGCTTGAGCCGCATCCCAGGGGGTTCCCTTCCCAATAATCTGCCTCGCAACCCGATTGCTATGCGGTGAGGCTCCTCGGCCGCCTCGGAACTATCTGTGTATCAGACGCATCGCGGGATAAGGGGTTGGCAACGGTAGTCGCCCCAAGCGCGTCCGATGCTTGGACCATTCCGAGGCGGCCCTGAAGCCTCTTCCGTCTAGCCGTTGGGTCCTTCTCGCCGCATCCCTCGCCTCGCACCCCGATTGCTATGCGGTGAGGCTCCTCGGCCGCCTCGGAACTATCTGTGTATCGGACGCGTCGCGGGATAAGGGGTTGTCACTGGTAGTCGCCCCAAGCGCGTCCGATGCTTGGACCATTCCGAGGCGGCCCTGAAGCCTCTTCCGTCTAGCCGTTGGGTCCTTCTCGCCGCATCCCTCGCCTCGCACCCCGATTGCTATGCGGTGAGGCTCCTCGGCCGCCTCGGAACTATCTGTGTATCGGACGCGTCGCGGGATAAGGGGTTGTCATTGGTAGTCGCCCCAAGCGCGTCCGATGCTTGGACCATTCCGAGGCGGCCCTGAAGCCTCTTCCGTCTAGCCGTTGGGTCCTTCTCGCCGCATCCCTCGCCTCGCACCCCGATTGCTATGCGGTGAGGCTCCTCGGCCGCCTCGGAACTATCTGTGTATCGGACGCGTCGCGGGATAAGGGGTTGTCACTGGTAGTCGCCCCAAGCGCGTCCGATGCTTGGACCATTCCGAGGCGGCCCTGAAGCCTCTTCCGTCTAGCCGTTGGGTCCTTCTCGCCGCATCCCTCGCCTCGCACCCCGATTGCTATGCGGTGAGGCTCCTCGGCCGCCTCGGAACTATCTGTGTATCGGACGCGTCGCGGGATAAGGGGTTGTCACTGGTAGTCGCCCCAAGCGCGTTCGATGCTTGGACCATTCCGAGGCGGCCCTGAAGCCTCTTCCGTCTAGCCGTTGGGTCCTTCTCGCCGCATCCCTCGCCTCGCACCCCGATTGCTATGCGGTGAGGCTCCTCGGCCGCCTTGGAACTATCTGTGTATCGGACGCGTCGCGGGATAAGGGGTTGTCACTGGTAGTCGCCCCAAGCGCGTCCGATGCTTGGACCATTCCGAGGCGGACCCGAAGCCTCTTCCGTCTAGCCGTTGGGTCCTTCTCGCCGCATCCTTCGCCTCGCACCCCGATTGCTATGCGGTGAGGCTCCTCGGCCGCCTCGGAACTATCTGTGTATCGGACGCGTCGCGGGATAAGGGGTTGTCACTGGTAGTCGCCCCAAGCGCGTCCGATGCTTGGACCATTCCGAGGCGGACCCGAAGCCTCTTCCGTCTAGCCGTTGGGTCCTTCTCGCCGCATCCCTCGCCTCGCACCCCGATTGCTATGCGGTGAGGCTCCTCGGCCGCCTTGGAACTATCTGTGTATCGGACGCGTCGCGGGATAAGGGGTTGTCACTGGTAGTCGCCCCAAGCGCGTCCGATGCTTGGACCATTCCGAGGCGGACCCGAAGCCTCTTCCGTCTAGCCGTTGGGTCCTTCTCGCCGCATCCCTCGCCTCGCACCCCGATTGCTATGCGGTGAGGCTCCTCGGCCGCCTTGGAACTATCTGTGTATCGGACGCATCGCGGGATAAGGGGTTGTCACTGGTAGTCGCCCCAAGCGCGTCCGATGCTTGGACCATTCCGAGGCGGACCCGAAGCCTCTTCCGTCTAGCCGTTGGGTCCTTCTCGCCGCATCCCTCGCCTCGCACCCCGATTGCTATGCGGTGAGGCTCCTCGGCCGCCTTGGAACTATCTGTGTATCGGACGCGTCGCGGGATAAGGGGTTGTCACTGGTAGTCGCCCCAAGCGCGTCCGATGCTTGGACCATTCCGAGGCGGCCCCGAAGCCTCTTCCGTCTAGCCGTTGGGTCCTTCTCGCCGCATCCCTCGCCTCGCACCCCGATTGCTATGCGGTGAGGCTCCTCGGCCGCCTTGGAACTATCTGTGTATCGGACGCGTCGCGGGATAAGGGGTTGTCACTGGTAGTCGCCCCAAGCGCGTCCGATGCTTGGACCATTCCGAGGCGGCCCCGAAGCCTCTTCCGTGTAGCCGTTGGGTCCTTCTCGCCGCATCCCTCGCCTCGCACCCCGATTGCTATGCGGTGAGGCTCCTCGGCCGCCTTGGAACTATCTGTGTATCGGACGCGTCGCGGGATAAGGGGTTGTCACTGGTAGTCGCCCCAAGCGCGTCCGATGCTTGGACCATTCCGAGGCGGACCTGAAGCCTCTTCCCTCTAGCCGTTGGGGCTTTCTCGCCGCATCCCTCGCCTCGCACCCTGATTGCTATGCTGTGAGGCTCCTCGGCCGCCTTGGAACTATCTGTGTATCGGACGCATCGCGGGATAAGGGGTTGGCAGTGGTAGTCGCCCCAAGCGCATCCGATGCTTGGACCATTCCGAGGCGGCCCTGCAGCCTCTTCCGTCTAGCCGTTGGGGCCATCTCGCCGCATCCCCCACCTCGCACCACGATTGCTATGCGGTGAGGCTCCTTGGCCGCCTCGGAACTATCTGTGTATCGGACGCATCGCGGGATAAGGGGTTGTCACTGGTAGTCGCCCCAAGCGCGTCCGATGCTTGGACTATTCCGAGGCGGCCCTGCAGCCTCTTCCGTCTAGCCGTTGGGGCCATCTCGCTGCATCCCCCACCTCCTCGGCCGCCTCGGAACTATCTGTGTATCGGACGCATCGCGGGATAAGGGGTTGGCAGTGGTAGTCGCCCCAAGCGCGTCCGATGCTTGGACTATTCCGAGGCAGCCCTGCAGCCTCTTCCGTCTAGCCTTTGGGGCCATCTCGCCGCATCCCTCGCCTCGCACCCCGATTGCTATGCGGTGAGGCTCCTCGGCCGCCTGGGAACTATCTTCGTATCGGACGCATCGCGGGATAAGGGGTTGTCACTGGTAGTCGCCCCAAGCGCGTCCGATGCTTGGACTATTCCGAGGCGGCCCTGTGGCCTCTTCCGTCTAGCCGTTGGGGCCATCTCGCCGCATCCCCCACCTCGCACCCCGATTGCTATGCGGTGAGGCTCTTCGGCCGCCTTGGAACTATCTTCGTATCGGACGCATCGCGGGATAAGGGGTTGTCACTGGTAGTGGCCCCAAGCGCGTCCGATGCTTGGACTATTCCGAGGCGGCCCTGCAGCCTCTTCCGTCTAGCCGTTGGGGCCATCTCGCCGCATCCCCCACCTCGCACCCCGATTGCTATGCGGTGAGGCTCCTCGGCCGCCTTGGAACTATCTTCGTATCGGACGCATCGCGGGATAAGGGGTTGTCACTGGTAGTCGCCCCAAGCGCGTCCGATGCTTGGACTATTCCGACGCGGCCCTGTGGCCTCTTCCGTCTAGCCGTTGGGGCCATCTCGCCGCATCCCCCACCTCGCACCCCGATTGCTATGCGGTGAGGCTCCTCGGCCGCCTTGGAACCATCTTCGTATCGGACGCATCGCGGGATAGGGGGCTGTCACTGGTAGTCGCCCCAAGCGTGTCCGATGCTTGGACCATTCCTAGGCGGCCCTGAAGCCTCTTCCGTCTAGCCGTTGGGGCCTTCCCGCCCCATCCCTCGCCTCGCACCCCCGATTGCTATGTGGTGAGGCTCCTCGGCCGCCTTGGAACCATCTGTGTATCGGACGCATCGCGGGATAAGGGGTTGGCACTGGCAGTCGCCCCAAGCGCGTCCGATGCTTGGACCATTCCAAGGTGGCCCTGAAGCCTCTTCCGTCTAGCCGTTGGGGCCTTCCCGCCCCATCCCTCGCCTCGCACCCCGATTGATATGCGGTGAGGCTCCTCGGCCGCCTTGGAACTATCTGTGTATCGGACGCATCGCGGGATAAGGGGTTGGCACTGGTAGTCGTCCCAATCGCATCCGATGCTTGGACCATTCCGAGGCGGCCCTGCAGCCTCTTCCGTTTAGCCGTCGGGGCCTTCCCGCCGCATCCCTCGCCTCGCATCCCGATTCCTATGCGGTGAGTCTTCTCGGCCGCCGCGGAACTATACCTGTTATTGCTACTGCATCCTTCGGCTGGTAACCTCCTCTGCCGCCTTGGAACGTTCTCTTTGTCGGACGCGTCGCGGGATAAGGGGTTGGCACTGGTAGTCGCCCCAAGCGCGCCCGATGCATAGACCGCTCCGAGTCGACCTTGCTTTCAGCCTCTCACATGCATAGACCTCTCTGAGTCGACCCTGCAGCCTCTCACGTTTAGCCTTTGGAATCTCGCCTCACAACATGATTGCTATCCTTGATGCATCCCTTGCCTCGAGCCCTGATTGCTTTCTTGGCTGCATCCCTCCTCTCCTCACAGCCCGGTTGTCAT
>NW_026728997.1:82500-107500 GCF_030272615.1 Cryptomeria japonica | reverse complement strand
CTTGGCTGGGTTGCGCGCCTTGGTGGGCACCATGCAGTGCACGAAGTCGGAGCCCGGATTGCCCCGGGCGCGCACCTCCGCCAGGGTGGGCACCTTGGTGCGCACAACTTGCCTGGGCTGCGCACCAGGAAGGGCTCAAGATGGCACCCGCGTTCCGTTTTTTTCACTATCTTTCAGAACGGAAATTTTAAAATCTCGTTTTTTTTTGCCTTTTCTGGAAATTAGTGAAGGCAGCGCATCAAAGGTGCGCAACGCTGGTGCGAACCTGGGAGCGCTCCGATGTGTGCTCCAAGGTGCGGCGTGCACGAAGTCGGACCCCGGTTTGCCCCGGGTGCGCACCTCGCGTGCACCTTGGTGCGCACACCTTGGCTGGGTTGCGCGCCCTGGTGGGCACCATGGTGCGCACCAAGGAGCGCTCCGAAGTGTGCTCCAAGGTGCGGCGTGCACGAAGTCGGAGCCCGGTTTGCCCCGGGTGCGCACCTCGCGTGCACCTTCGCCGCGGTGGGCACCATGGCGTGCACGAAGTCGGAGCCCGGTTTGCCCCGGGTGCGCACCTCGCGTGCACCTTCGCCGGGGTGGGCACCTTGGTGTGCAGACCTTGGCTGGGTTGCGCGCCCTGGTGGGCACCATGGTGCGCACCAAGGAGCGCTCCGAAGTGTGCTCCAAGGTGCGGCCTGCACGAAGTCGGAGCCCGGTTTGCCCCGGGTGTGCACCTCGGGTGGGCACCTTGGTGCGCATGCCTTGCCTGGGCTGCGCACCAGGGCGGGCTCAAGATGGCACCCGCGTTCCTTTTTTTTCGCTATCTTTCAAAACGGAAATTTTAAAATCTCATTTTTTTTTGCCTTTTTCTGGAAATTAGTGAAGGCAGCGCATCAAAGGTGCGCACCTCGCTGCCCACCACGGTGCGCAACGCCGGTGGGCACCCGGGAGTGCTTCGAAGTGTGCTCCAAGGTGCTGCGTGCACGTTGTCGGAGCCCGGTTTGCCCCGGGTGCGCACCTCGCGTGCACCTTCGTCGGGGTGGGCACCTTGGCTGGGTTTGCCCCGGCTGCGCTCCGAAGCGGGGTTATTGGAGCGCCGCCTCTTTTTTTGTCGGAGCGTTTGGTGGGGTTTCTCGCATTGGCTCTTCCGAGGCCCGGTTGCCACCCTGGCGCGCACGAAGTCGGAAGTAGGGTTAATTGCCCGGGTGCGCACCTTTGCCAGGGTGGGCACCTTACCTGGGCTGCGCACCAGGGCGGGCTCAAGATGGCACGCGCGTTCCGTTTTTTTCACTATCTTTCAAAACGGAAATTTTAAAATCTCCTTTTTTTTTTGCCTTTTCTGGAAATTAGTGAAGGCAGCGCATCAAAGGTGCGCACCTCGCTGCCCACCTTGGTGTGCTCTGAGGTGCACACCCGGGAGCGCTACGAAGTGTGCTCCAAGGTGCGGCGTGCACGTTGTCGGAGCCCGGTTTGCCCCGGGTGCGCACCTCGCCTGCACCTTGGCCGGGGTGGGCACCTTGGCTGGGTTTGCCCAGGGTGCGCTCCGAAGCGGGGTTACTGGAGCGCCCCCTCTTTTTTTGTCAGAGCGTTTGGTGGGGTTTCTCGCATTGGCTCTTCCCAGGCCCGGTTGTTGGGTGCGCTCCCACCCTGGCGCGCGCGAAGTTGGAAGTTGGGTTAATTGCCCGGGCGCGCACCTTCGCCAGGGTGGGCACCTTGGTGCGCACACCTTGGCTGGGCTGCGCACCAGGGCGGGCTCAAGATGGCACCAGCATTCCCTTTTTCTCACTATCTTTCAAAACGGAAATTTTAAAATCTCGTTTTTTTTTTGCCTTTTATGGAAATTAGTGAAGGCATCGCATCAAAGGTGCGCACCTCGCTGCCCACCTTGGTGTGCTCCGAGGTGCCCACCACGGTGCGCAACGCCGGTGCGAACCCGGGAGCGCCCCGATGTGTGCTCCAAGGTGCGGCGTGCACGAAGTCGGACCCCGGTTTGCCCCGGGTGCGCACCTCGCGTGCACCTTGGTGCGCACACCTTGGCTGGGTTGCGCGGCCTGGTGGGCACCATGGTGCGCACCAAGGAGCGCTCCGAAGTGTGCTCCAAGGTGCGGCGTGCACGAAGTCGGAGCCCGGTTTGCCCCGGGTACGCACCTTCGCCGGGGTGGGCACCTCGGCTGGGTTGCGCGCCCTGGTGCGCACCAAGGAGCGCTCCGAAGTGTGCTCCAAGGTGCGGCGTGCACGAAGTCGGAGCCCGGTTTGCCCCGGGTGCGCACCTCGCGTGCACCTTCGGCGGGGTTGCGCGCCCTGGTGGGCACCATGGTGCGCACCAAGGAGCGCTCCGAAGTGTGCTCCAAGGTGCGGCGTGCACGAAGTCGGAGCCCGGTTTGCCCCGGGTGCGCACCTCGCGTGCACCTTCGGCGGGGTTGCGCGCCCTGGTGGGCACCATGGTGCGCACCAAGGAGCGCTCCGAAGTGTGCTCCAAGGTGCGGCGTGCACGAAGTCGGAGCCCGGTTTGCCCCGGGTGCGCACCTCGCGTGCACCTTCGCCGCGGTGGGCACCATGGCGTGCACGAAGTCGGAGCCCGGTTTGCCCCGGGTGCGCACCTCGCGTGCACCTTCGCCGGGGTGGGCACCTCGGCTGGGTTGCGCGCCCTGGTGCGCACCAAGGAGCGCTCCGAAGTGTGCTCCAAGGTGCGGCGTGCACGAAGTCGGAGCCCGGTTTGCCCCGGGTGCGCACCTCGCGTGCACCTTCGCCAGGGTGGGCACCTCGGTGCGCACACCTTCTCAATGTTTTCTTGCCTTTTCTGGAAATTGGTGAAGGCAGCGCATCAAAGGTGCGCACCTCGGTGTGCTCCGAGGTGCGAACCCGAGAGCGCTCCGAGGTGCCCACGAAGTCGAAAGTCGGGTTAATTGCATTGTTTTCCCCGGGTGCGCTCCGAGGTGCGCAACATCGGCGCGCACCAAGGAGGGCTCCGAAGTGTGCTCCAAGGTGCGCACGATGGCGTGCACCTCTGGTGCGCACGATTCGGAGCTCGGTTTGACCGGGGTGCGCACACCTTGGCTGGGTTGCGCACCTTTTGTGCGCTCCAAGGTGCGCACGAAGTCGGAGCTCGGTTTGCCCCGGGTGCGCACCTTCGCCAGGGTGCGCACCTTGATGCGCACGCCTTGGCTGGGCTGCGCACCTTGGTGGGCGCCATGGTGCGCACCTTTCGTGCGCTCCAAGGTGCGCACGAAGTCGGAGCTCGGTTTGCCCCGGGTGCGCACCTTGGTGGGCGCCATGGTGCACTCCGAGGTGCCCAAGATTGGTGCGCACCAAGGAGCGCTCCGAAGTGCGCTCCAAGGTGCGCGCGAAGTCGAAAGTTGGGTTAATTGTCCGGTTTGCCTCGGGTGCGCACCTTGCGTGCACCTTCGCCAGGGTGGGCGCCTTGGTGCGCACACCTTGGCTGGGCTGCGCACACCTTGGCACCCGCGTTTCCTTCATTTTAAATTTTTTTTTTTTACAATCTCTCAAGTGGGAAATTCTATAATCTCAACTTTTTTTGCCTTTTCAGGAAACTTTTGAATGGAGCGCATCATTGGTGCGCTCCGAAGTGTGCTCCAAAGCTCTCTCCAGCTGCGTGCACCTGCCCCGGCCGCGCACCCGGCCCCGCCCAGCTTCGCTCACCTGTCCCGGGCGTCTGGTGCGGAACCTTAGAGTAAGAAACATCACCGTGCACCTTGGCCAACGTGCGCGACTCGACCGAGCGCGCACTGGCCGAGGTGCACACCGATTTCACCTGGGTGCGCGCGCAGCACCTCGGGCGCACCGGGGTGCGCGCACAACGCCCGGGTTGCACCGTGGCCTGTGTGCTCGGGGCGCCTCGGGTGCGCGCTCGGTGTCGCCCCCCGCGCGCGCGGTAGTGCGGGCAGCGCACCCCGGCCCGGCCCGGCCCCGACGAGAACGCAAACGGGCAAAAGGTTTATTCAAATAGCATTGCGATGCCCGGCGAAAAACTAAAAAAGGGTGCAACACCGGGACTTCCCGGGAGGTCACCCATCCCAGTACTACTCCGGCCCAAGCGCGCTTAACTGCGGAGTTCTGATGGGATCCGGTGCACTAACGCTGGTATGATCGCACCCGTTATGAGCTTGTCGCAGTGTGTACTTAGCAAACCGCGACCCACGTGCGAATCCACCCCGGCCACCCACCCCCGTCGAGGTGCACACCCTCCCTCGCGAAGTGCGCCCCGTTCGCCAAGTGTGAGCCCTGCCCGGGTGCGCGCACCTTGCTAGGGCGTCGGGTGTGCACCCGGCCCGGCCTACGTGCGTGCACCTGTAGGGGGCGTCGTGTGCGTGCAGTGTCCCGTCTGCAACGCGGTGCCCACACACCACCTCGGGCGCAACGACCTGCGCTCACATGTGGGCCGAGTGCACCTTGGTGCATGTTCGGGGCGCCTCGGGTGCACGCTCGATCTTGCCCCGGTGCACCAAGGCGCTCGGTTTGCCCCGGGTGCGCACTTGGTGCAAGGTGGGCACCCAAAATAGGGATCAAGCACCAAAACACAAGTTTCGGGATGCAAAATGGGACCCAAGGACCACAAATGCGTTCCAAGACCCATGATGGGTCCACGAGAACAAAAATGTGTTCCGAGACTTAATAAACAAATATTGGGTTTTAGGAGAAGAAACATGCTCTGATGCCCAAAACGAGAATCGACCCCGAAAAGGCCACAGGCCAAAAGTGGGATGCGAGACAAAAAAAAATGGGACCCGAGGACCAAAATTGGGTTCCCAGGTCGAAGACAGGGCAACCGGACAAGAAACGACCTCTAAGGCTCGAAATGAGTCCCGACGACTAAAACTTGACAAGAAGCACCCATCAGGCACCCAACTCGACACCCATGGGATGCCGACCCACCCGGGCTTCCACCTAGCACACCTTGGCACCCACCCACCCTCGCACCCAACCTCGCACCCAACTTAGCACCTTTGAACCCACATTGGCACTCACCCTGACCCTGGCACCTTGGAACCCACATTGGCACTCACCTTGACCCTGGCACCCACCTTTGCACTCACCTTGGGACCCACCCTGGCTCCCACCTCGGCACCCACCCAGACACCCACCTTGGTTCCTTGGCACCCACCTTGGATCCTTGGCACCCACCCCGACACCCACCTTGGCACGCAACTTGGCTACTTGCCACCCACCTTGGCTCCTTGACGCCCACCCCGACAACCACCCCGTGACCTACCCTGGCTAGGGTTGGTGCACACCCACCCTGGTGCCCACCTTGGCACCCACCCTATGACCCACCTTGGCACGCACCTTAGTACCCACCCCGTTACCCACCCTAGGACCCACCCCGTGACCCACCTTGGCCAGGGTGGGTGCCTTGGTGCGCACAACTTGCCTGGGCTGCACACCAGGGCGGGCTCAAGATGGCACCCGCGTTCCGTTTTTTTCACTATCTTTCAAAACGGAAATTTTAAAATCTCATTTTTTTCTTTTTTTTGCCTTTTCTGGAAATTAGTGAAGGCAGCGCATCAAAGGTGCGCAATGCTGGTGCGAACCCGGGAGCGCTCCGATGTGTGCTCCAAGGTGCGGCGTGCACGAAGTCCGAGCTCGGTTTGCCCCGGGTGCGCACCTCGCGTGCACCTTCGCCGGGGTGAGCACCTTGGCTGGGTTGCGCGCCCTGGTGCGTACCAAGGAGCGCTCTGAAGTGTGCTCCAAGGTGCGGCGTGCACGAAGTCGGAGCCCGGTTTGCCCCGGGTGTGCACCTCGGGTGCGCACCTCGCGTGCACCTTCGCTGCGGTGGGCACCTTGGCTGGGTTGCGCGCCTTGGTGGGCACCATGCAGTGCACGAAGTCGGAGCCCGGTTTGCCCCGGGCGCGCACCTCCGCCAGGGTGGGCACCTTGGTGCGCACAACTTGCCTGGGCTGCGCATCAGGAAGGGCTCAAGATGGCACCCGCGTTCCGTTTTTTTCACTATCTTTCAGAACGGAAATTTTAAAATATCGTTTTTTTTTGCCTTTTCTGGAAATTAGTGAAGGCAGCGCATCAAAGGTGCGCAACGCTGGTGCGAACCTGGGAGCGCTCCGATGTGTGCTCCAAGGTGCGGCGTGCACGAAGTCGGAGCCCGGTTTGCCTCGGGTGCGCCCTGGTGGGCACCATGGTGCGCACCAAGGAGCGCTCCGAAGTGTGCTCCAAGGTGCGGCCTGCACGAAGTCGGAGCCCGGTTTGCCCCGGGTGTGCACCTCGGGTGGGCACCTTGGTGCGCATGCCTTGCCTGGGCTGCGCACCAGGGCGGGCTCAAGATGGCACCCGCGTTCCTTTTTTTTCACTATCTTTCAAAACGGAAATTTTAAAATCTCATTTTTTTTTGCCTTTTTCTGGAAATTAGTGAAGGCAGCGCATCAAAGGTGCGCACCTCGCTGCCCACCACGGTGCGCAACGCCGGTGGGCACCCGGGAGTGCTTCGAAGTGTGCTCCAAGGTGCTGCGTGCACGTTGTCGGAGCCCGGTTTGCCCCGGGTGCGCACCTCGCGTGCACCTTCGTCGGGGTGGGCACCTTGGCTTGGTTTGCCCCGGCTGCGCTCCGAAGCGGGGTTATTGGAGCGCCGCCTCTTTTTTTGTCGGAGCGTTTGGTGGGGTTTCTCGCATTGGCTCTTCCGAGGCCCGGTTGCCACCCTGGCGCGCACGAAGTCGGAAGTAGGGTTAATTGCCCGGGTGCGCACCTTTGCCAGGGTGGCACCTTACCTGGGCTGCGCACCAGGGCGGGCTCAAGATGGCACGCGCGTTCCGTTTTTTTCACTATCTTTCAAAACGGAAATTTTAAAATCTCCTTTTTTTTTTGCCTTTTCTGGAAATTAGTGAAGGCAGCGCATCAAAGGTGCGCACCTCGCTGCCCACCTTGGTGTGCTCTGAGGTGCGCACCCGGGAGCGCTACGAAGTGTGCTCCAAGGTGCGGCGTGCACGTTGTCGGAGCCCGGTTTGCCCCGGGTGCGCACCTCGCCTGCACCTTGGCCGGGGTGGGCACCTTGGCTGGGTTTGCCCAGGGTGCGCTCCGAAGCGGGGTTACTGGAGCGCCCCCTCTTTTTTTGTCAGAGAGTTTGGTGGGGTTTCTCGCATTGGCTCTTCCCAGGCCCGGTTGTTGGGTGCGCTCCCACCCTGGCGCGCGCGAAGTTGGAAGTTGGGTTAATTGCCCGGGCGCGCACCTTCGCCAGGGTGGGCACCTTGGTGCGCAAACCTTGGCTGGGCTGCGCACCAGGGCGGGCTCAAGATGGCACCAGCATTCCCTTTTTCTCACTATCTTTCAAAACGGAAATTTTAAAATCTCGTTTTTTTTTTGCCTTTTATGGAAATTAGTGAAGGCATCGCATCAAAGGTGCGCACCTCGCTGCCCACCTTGGTGTGCTCCGAGGTGCCCACCACGGTGCGCAACGCCGGTGCGAACCCGGGAGCGCCCCGATGTGTGCTCCAAGGTGCGGCGTGCACGAAGTCGGACCCCGGTTTGCCCCGGGTGCGCACCTCGCGTGCACCTTGGTGCGCACACCTTGGCTGGGTTGCGCGGCCTGGTGGGCACCATGGTGCGCACCAAGGAGCGCTCCGAAGTGTGCTCCAAGGTGCGGCGTGCACGAAGTCGGAGCCCGGTTTGCCCCGGGTGCGCACCTTCGCCGCGGTGGGCACCATGGCGTGCACGAAGTCGGAGCCCGGTTTGCCCCGGGTGCGCACCTCGCGTGCACCTTCGCCGGGGTGGGCACCTCGGCTGGGTTGCGCGCCCTGGTGCGCACCAAGGAGCGCTCTGAAGTGTGCTCCAAGGTGCGGCGTGCACGAAGTCGGAGCCCGGTTTGCCCCGGGTGTGCACCTCGGGTGCGCACCTCGCGTGCACCTTCGCTGCGGTGGGCACCTTGGCTGGGTTGCGCGCCTTGGTGGGCACCATGCAGTGCACGAAGTCGGAGCCCGGATTGCCCCGGGCGCGCACCTCCGCCAGGGTGGGCACCTTGGTGCGCACAACTTGCCTGGGCTGCGCACCAGGAAGGGCTCAAGATGGCACCCGCGTTCCGTTTTTTTCACTATCTTTCAGAACGGAAATTTTAAAATCTCGTTTTTTTTTGCCTTTTCTTGAAATTAGTGAAGGCAGCGCATCAAAGGTGCGCAACGCTGGTGCGAACCTGGGAGCGCTCCGATGTGTGCTCCAAGGTGCGGCGTGCACGAAGTCGGACCCCGGTTTGCCCCGGGTGCGCACCTCGCGTGCACCTTGGTGCGCACACCTTGGCTGGGTTGCGCGCCCTGGTGGGCACCATGGTGCGCACCAAGGAGCGCTCCGAAGTGTGCTCCAAGGTGCGGCGTGCACGAAGTCGGAGCCCGGTTTGCCCCGGGTGCGCACCTCGCGTGCACCTTCGCCGCGGTGGGCACCATGGCGTGCACGAAGTCGGAGCCCGGTTTGCCCCGGGTGCGCACCTCGCGTGCACCTTCGCCGGGGTGGGCACCTTGGTGTGCAGACCTTGGCTGGGTTGCGCGCCCTGGTGGGCACCATGGTGCGCACCAAGGAGCGCTCCGAAGTGTGCTCCAAGGTGCGGCCTGCACGAAGTCGGAGCCCGGTTTGCCCCGGGTGTGCACCTCGGGTGGGCACCTTGGTGCGCATGCCTTGCCTGGGCTGCGCACCAGGGCGGGCTCAAGATGGCACCCGCGTTCCTTTTTTTTCACTATCTTTCAAAACGGAAATTTTAAAATCTCATTTTTTTTTGCCTTTTTCTGGAAATTAGTGAAGGCAGCGCATCAAAGGTGCGCACCTCGCTGCCCACCACGGTGCGCAACGCCGGTGGGCACCCGGGAGTGCTTCGAAGTGTGCTCCAAGGTGCTGCGTGCACGTTGTCGGAGCCCGGTTTGCCCCGGGTGCGCACCTCGCGTGCACCTTCGTCGGGGTGGGCACCTTGGCTGGGTTTGCCCCGGCTGCGCTCCGAAGCGGGGTTATTGGAGCGCCGCCTCTTTTTTTGTCGGAGCGTTTGGTGGGGTTTCTCGCATTGGCTCTTCCGAGGCCCGGTTGCCACCCTGGCGCGCACGAAGTCGGAAGTAGGGTTAATTGCCCGGGTGCGCACCTTTGCCAGGGTGGGCACCTTACCTGGGCTGCGCACCAGGGCGGGCTCAAGATGGCACGCGCGTTCCGTTTTTTTCACTATCTTTCAAAACGGAAATTTTAAAATCTCCTTTTTTTTTTGCCTTTTCTGGAAATTAGTGAAGGCAGCGCATCAAAGGTGCGCACCTCGCTGCCCACCTTGGTGTGCTCTGAGGTGCGCACCCGGGAGCGCTACGAAGTGTGCTCCAAGGTGCGGCGTGCACGTTGTCGGAGCCCGGTTTGCCCCGGGTGCGCACCTCGCCTGCACCTTGGCCGGGGTGGGCACCTTGGCTGGGTTTGCCCAGGGTGCGCTCCGAAGCGGGGTTACTGGAGCGCCCCCTCTTTTTTTGTCAGAGCGTTTGGTGGGGTTTCTCGCATTGGCTCTTCCCAGGCCCGGTTGTTGGGTGCGCTCCCACCCTGGCGCGCGCGAAGTTGGAAGTTGGATTAATTGCCCGGGCGCGCACCTTCGCCAGGGTGGGCACCTTGGTGCGCACACCTTGGCTGGGCTGCGCACCAGGGCGGGCTCAAGATGGCACCAGCATTCCCTTTTTCTCACTATCTTTCAAAACGGAAATTTTAAAATCTCGTTTTTTTTTTGCCTTTTATGGAAATTAGTGAAGGCATCGCATCAAAGGTGCGCACCTCGCTGCCCACCTTGGTGTGCTCCGAGGTGCCCACCACGGTGCGCAACGCCGGTGCGAACCCGGGAGCGCCCCGATGTGTGCTCCAAGGTGCGGCGTGCACGAAGTCGGACCCCGGTTTGCCCCGGGTGCGCACCTCGCGTGCACCTTGGTGCGCACACCTTGGCTGGGTTGCGCGGCCTGGTGGGCACCATGGTGCGCACCAAGGAGCGCTCCGAAGTGTGCTCCAAGGTGCGGCGTGCACGAAGTCGGAGCCCGGTTTGCCCCGGGTACGCACCTCGCGTGCACCTTCGCCGGGGTGGGCACCTCGGCTGGGTTGCGCGCCCTGGTGCGCACCAAGGAGCGCTCCGAAGTGTGCTCCAAGGTGCGGCGTGCACGAAGTCGGAGCCCGGTTTGCCCCGGGTGCGCACCTTCGCCGCGGTGCGCACCATGGCGTGCACGAAGTCGGAGCCCGGTTTGCCCCGGGTGCGCACCTCGCGTGCACCTTCGGCGGGGTTGCGCGCCCTGGTGGGCACCATGGTGCGCACCAAGGAGCGCTCCGAAGTGTGCTCCAAGGTGCGGCGTGCACGAAGTCGGAGCCCGGTTTGCCCCGGGTGCGCACCTCGCGTGCACCTTCGGCGGGGTTGCGCGCCCTAGTGGGCACCATGGTGCGCACCAAGGAGCGCTCCGAAGTGTGCTCCAAGGTGCGGCGTGCACGAAGTCGGAGCCCGGTTTGCCCCGGGTGCGCACCTCGCGTGCACCTTCGCCGCGGTGGGCACCATGGCGTGCACGAAGTCGGAGCCCGGTTTGCCCCGGGTGCGCACCTCGCGTGCACCTTCGCCGGGGTGGGCACCTCGGCTGGGTTGCGCGCCCTGGTGCGCACCAAGGAGCGCTCCGAAGTGTGCTCCAAGGTGCGGCGTGCACGAAGTCGGAGCCCGGTTTGCCCCGGGTGCGCACCTCGCGTGCACCTTCGCCAGGGTGGGCACCTCGGTGCGCACACCTTCTCAATGTTTTCTTGCCTTTTCTGGAAATTGGTGAAGGCAGCGCATCAAAGGTGCGCACCTCGGTGTGCTCCGAGGTGCGAACCCGAGAGCGCTCCGAGGTGCCCACGAAGTCGAAAGTCGGGTTAATTGCATTGTTTTCCCCGGGTGCGCTCCGAGGTGCGCAACATCGGCGCGCACCAAGGAGGGCTCCGAAGTGTGCTCCAAGGTGCGCACGATGGCGTGCACCTCTGGTGCGCACGATTCGGAGCTCGGTTTGACCGGGGTGCGCACACCTTGGCTGGGTTGCGCACCTTTTGTGCGCTCCAAGGTGCGCACGAAGTCGGAGCTCGGTTTGCCCCGGGTGCGCACCTTCGCCAGGGTGCGCACCTTGATGCGCACGCCTTGGCTGGGCTGCGCACCTTGGTGGGCGCCATGGTGCGCACCTTTCGTGCGCTCCAAGGTGCGCACGAAGTCGGAGCTCGGTTTGCCCCGGGTGCGCACCTTGGTGGGCGCCATGGTGCACTCCGAGGTGCCCAAGATTGGTGCGCACCAAGGAGCGCTCCGAAGTGCGCTCCAAGGTGCGCGCGAAGTCGAAAGTTGGGTTAATTGTCCGGTTTGCCTCGGGTGCGCACCTTGCGTGCACCTTCGCCAGGGTGGGCGCCTTGGTGCGCACACCTTGGCTGGGCTGCGCACACCTTGGCACCCGCGTTTCCTTCATTTTAAATTTTTTTTTTTTACAATCTCTCAAGTGGGAAATTCTATAATCTCAACTTTTTTTGCCTTTTCAGGAAACTTTTGAATGGAGCGCATCATTGGTGCGCTCCGAAGTGTGCTCCAAAGCTCTCTCCAGCTGCGTGCACCTGCCCCGGCCGCGCACCCGGCCCCGCCCAGCTTCGCTCACCTGTCCCGGGCGTCTGGTGCGGAACCTTAGAGTAAGAAACATCACCGTGCACCTTGGCCAACGTGCGCGACTCGACCGAGCGCGCACTGGCCGAGGTGCACACCGATTTCACCTGGGTGCGCGCGCAGCACCTCGGGCGCACCGGGGTGCGCGCACAACGCCCGGGTTGCACCGTGGCCTGTGTGCTCGGGGTGCCTCGGGTGCGCGCTCGGTGTCGCCCCCGCGCGCGCGGTAGTGCGGGCAGCGCACCCCGGCCCGGCCCGGCCCCGACGAGAACGCAAACGGGCAAAAGGTTTATTCAAATAGCATTGCGACGCCCGGCGAAAAACTAAAAAAGGGTGCAACACCGGGACTTCCCGGGAGGTCACCCATCCCAGTACTACTCCGGCCCAAGCGCGCTTAACTGCGGAGTTCTGATGGGATCCGGTGCACTAATGCTGGTATGATCGCACCCGTTATGAGCTTGTCGCAGTGTGTACTTAGCAAACCGCGACCCACGTGCGAATCCACCCCGGCCACCCACCCCCGTCGAGGTGCACACCCTCCCTCGCGAAGTGCGCCCCGTTCGCCAAGTGTGAGCCCTGCCCGGGTGCGCGCACCTTGCTAGGGCGTCGGGTGTGCACCCGGCCCGGCCTACGTGCGTGCACCTGGAGGGGGCGTCGTGTGCGTGCAGTGTCCCGTCTGCAACGCGGTGCCCACACACCACCTCGGGCGCAACGACCTGCGCTCACATGTGGGCCGAGTGCACCTTGGTGCATGTTCGGGGCGCCTCGGGTGCACGCTCGATCTTGCCCCGGTGCACCAAGGCGCTCGGTTTGCCCCGGGTGCGCACTTGGTGCAAGGTGGGCACCCAAAATAGGGATCAAGCACCAAAACACAAGTTTCGGGATGCAAAATGGGACCCAAGGACCACAAATGCGTTCCAAGACCCATGATGGGTCCACGAGAACAAAAATGTGTTCCGAGACTTAATAAACAAATATTGGGTTTTAGGAGAAGAAACATGCTCTGATGCCCAAAACGAGAATCGACCCCGAAAAGGCCACAGGCCAAAAGTGGGATGCGAGACAAAAAAAAATGGGACCCGAGGACCAAAATTGGGTTCCCAGGTCGAAGACAGGGCAACCGGACAAGAAACGACCTCTAAGGCTCGAAATGAGTCCCGACGACTAAAACTTGACAAGAAGCACCCATCAGGCACCCAACTCGACACCCATGGGATGCCGACCCACCCGGGCTTCCACCTAGCACACCTTGGCACCCACCCACCCTCGCACCCAACCTCGCACCCAACTTAGCACCTTTGAACCCACATTGGCACTCACCCTGACCCTGGCACCTTGGAACCCACATTGGCACTCACCTTGACCCTGGCACCCACCTTTGCACTCACCTTGGGACCCACCCTGGCTCCCACCTCGGCACCCACCCAGACACCCACCTTGGTTCCTTGGCACCCACCTTGGATCCTTGGCACCCACCCCGACACCCACCTTGGCACGCAACTTGGCTACTTGCCACCCACCTTGGCTCCTTGACGCCCACCCCGACAACCACCCCGTGACCTACCCTGGCTAGGGTTGGTGCACACCCACCCTGGTGCCCACCTTGGCACCCACCCTATGACCCACCTTGGCACGCACCTTAGTACCCACCCCGTTACCCACCCTAGGACCCACCCCGTGACCCACCTTGGCCAGGGTGGGTGCACCCACCCTGGTGCCCACCTTGGCACCCACCCATCCTAGCACCCAGCCTGTGACCGGGCTTGGAACCCAACCTTGCACCCGCACCCGTCTTGGCCAGTGTGGGTGCGCACCCATCCTGGCACCCACGTTGTGACACACCCTTTAACCCACGCACCCTAGCACCCACGTTGGCACCCACCTTGGAACCCAACCTAGCAACTTGGCACCCACCCCGTGACCCACCTTGGCATCCACCATAGCAGTCGCCGACTTGGCACCCACCTCGGCACCCACCTTGACACTTGTGGACCCACCTTGCCACTCACCCTAGCATCGACCCATCCTAGCACCCACCCTGGCACCTTTGCACCCTAGCACTCACCCATCCTAGCACCTAACCTGTGACCCACCTTGACACTCACCCTCGCACCCACCTTGGAACCCAACCTAGCACCCACCCACCCTGACACCAACCCTAGCACCTACCCACCCTTGCACCCACCCTGTGACCCATCTTGGCACCCACCCATCCTACCACTCAACCTATCACCCACCTTCTCACCCACCTTGGCATCCACCTTAGCACCCACCCACACTGGCACCTTGGCACCCACCTCGGGCAAGGTGGGTGCACACCCACCCTGGCACCCAATTTAGAACCCACCGAGCATGTTACCCACCTTGGCACCCACATTGCAGCCCACCCTAGTACCCACCCTATGACCCACATTGGCATCCACACCCTAGCACCCAGGCACCTCGACACCCGCCTTGACACCCACCCTAGCACTGAACCTGTGACCCACCTTGGAACTCACCCTAGAACCCACCCACCCTGTGAACCACCTTGGCATCCACCTTAGCACCCACCCACCTTGGCACCCACTCTAGCACTCACCCATCCTAACACCCAACTTGTTACCCACCTTGGCACCCGCCCTCGCGTCCACCTTGAAACCCACCCTAGCACCCACCCACGCAGGAGCCCACCTTGGCACCCAACCTAACACCCACGCATCCTGGCACCCAACTTGTGACCCACCTTGGAACCCACCCTAGTACCCACCTTTGAACCCACTATATCACCAACCCACCTTGGCACCCACCCTATGACCCTCTTTGGAATCCACCCTAGCACGCACCCACCCTGGCACCCACCATGGAGCGCACCCTAGCACCCACCCACCTCGGCACGCACCTCAACACCCACCTTGGTGTGCGCACTGCGCCAACCTCTCAAAGACCCTATGTGGTGCGCTCCAAAGTGTACACCTTTGGTGCGCTCCAAGGTGCGCACCTTTGGTGCACACCGAGGTGCACACCAAAGTGTGCACCGAGGTGAGCACCAAAGTGCACTCCAGGGTGCACACCAAGGCGTGCACCTTTGGTGCGGTCAATGCAAACGAATTCGGAAGTTGGGGTCGATGTCCTAATCGCTGCTGCAGACTACACGTATGAGAATCGGACAAATAGCTTTATATAGGGGAGGTGTTGCGTTTGATGGGTCGACTCCCCTGGTTGTGTGCACTGCACCAACTTCAAAGACCCTGTCTTGTTTAAGAAGTCAAAAGTTGGGGTGGATGTCCTAATCATTGCTGCAGTCTACGCATGTATGAGAATCAGACAAATAGCTTATATAGGGGAGGTGTTGCATTCGGTGGGTTGACTCCCCTGGTTGTGCGCACTGCGCCAACCTCAAAGACCCCGCATAGCAGAAGAAGTCGGAAGTCGGATTTTGGTGAGCACCAAGGCGTGCACCTTTGGTGCGGTCAACGCAGACGAATTCAGAAGTTGGGGTGGATGTCCTAATCGTTGTTGCAGGCTACACATGTATGAGAATCAGACAAATAGCTTATATAGGGGAGGTGTTGGGTTTGATGGGTCAACTCCCTTGGTTGTGCGCATTACGCCAACCTCAAAGACCTTGTTTTCGTTAAGAAGTCAAAAGTTGGGGTCAATGTCCTAATGGCTCCTGCAGGCTACACATGTATGAGAATCGGACAAATAGCTTATATAGGGGAGGTGTTGGGTTTGATGGGTCGACTCCCCTGGTTGTGCGCATTACGTCAACCTCAAAGACCTTGTTTTCGTTAAGAAGTCAAAAGTTGGGGTCGATGTCCTAATTGCTCCTGTAGACTACACATGTATGAGAATCAGACAAATAGCTTATATAGGGGAGGTGTTGGGTTTGATGGGTTGACTCCCCTAGTTGTTCGCATTACACCAACCTCAAAGACCTTGTTTTCGTTTAGAAGCCGAAAGTTGGGGTCGATGTCCTAATTGCTCCTGCAGGCTACGCATGTATGAGAATCAGACAAATAGCTTATATAGGGGAGGTGTTGGGTTTGATGGGTCGACTCCCCTGGTTGTGCGCATTGCGCCAACCTCAAAGACCCTGCATTGCGGATGAAGTCGAAAGTCAGAGTTTGGTGTGCTACAAGGTGTGGTCGAAGGTGCTCACCTAGGTGTGCACCTTTGGAGCACAGGAAAAGTGCCCTCCAAAAGTGCGCACCTTTGGAGTGCACAAAAGTGCCCTCCAAAAGTGCGCACCTTTGGAGCGCAGAAAAGTGCCCTCCAAAAAGTGCCCTCCAAAAGTGCGCACCTTTGGAGCGCAGAAAAGTGCCCTCCAAAAAGTGCCCTCCAAAAGTGCGCACCTTTGGAGCGCAGAAAAGTGCCCTCCAAAAAGTGCCCTCCAAAAGTGCGCACCTTTGGAGCGCAGAAAAGTGCCCTCCAAAAGTGCGCACCTTTGGAGCGCAGAAAAGTGCCCTCCAAAAAGTGCCCTCCAAAAGTGCGCACCTTTGGAGCGCAGAAAAGTGCCCTCCAAAAAGTGCCCTCCAAAAGTGCGCACCTTTGGAGCGCAGAAAAGTGCCCTCCAAAAAGTGCCCTCCAAAAGTGCGCACCTTTGGAGCGCAGAAAAGTGCCCTCCAAAAAGTGCCCTCCAAAAGTGCGCACCTTTGGAGCGCAGAAAAGTGCCCTCCAAAAAGTGCCCTCCAAAAGTGCGCACCTTTGGAGCGCAGAAAAGTGCCCTCCAAAAGTGCGCACTTTTGGTGCGCACCAAGGCGCTGGTTCGGTCGTTGCAGGCGAGTTCGGAAGTTGGGGTCGATGTCCTGAGCGGAGGTGCAAACTACACAGGTGTCGGAATCGGACAAATAGCTTATATAGGGGAGGTGTATGCTTCGATGGGTCGACTCCCCAGGTTGAGCGCACCGCGCCAACCTCAAAGACCCTACGGTATGGATGAAGTCGGAAGTTGGGTCCGATGACCGATTCGATTAGTAGGTATGCTCATGAGGTCGGAATTTGGGTCCGATGACCTGCCATGTGCAGGAAGGCGAATGTTGACACTGTGCGTTGCAAGGTGCACACCAAGGCGCTGGTGCGGTCTTTTTAGTCGAGTTCGGAAGTTGGGGTCGATGTCCTGATCGGAGGTGCAAGCTACACAGGTGTGGGAATCGGACAAATAGCTTATATAGGGGAGGTGTATGCTTCGTTGGGTCGACTCCCCGGGTTGAGCGCACCGCGCCAACCTCAAAGACCCTACGGTATGGATGAAGTCGGAAGTTGGGTCCGATGACCGATTCGATATGTAGGCATACTCGCGAGGTCGGAATTTGGGTCCGATGACCTGCCACGTGCAGGAAGGCGAATGTTGGCACTGTGCGTTGCAAGGTGCGCACCAAGGCGCTGGTTCGGTCGTTGGAGGCGAGTTCGGAAGTTGGGGTCGATGTCTTGATTGGAGGTGCAAACTACACAGGTGTGGGAATCGGACAAATAGCTTATATAGGGGAGGTGTATGCTTCGTTGGGTCGACTCCCCGGGTTGAGCGCACCGCGCCAACCTCAAAGACCCTACGGTATGGATGAAGTCGGAAGTTGGGTCCGATGACCGATTCGATATGTAGGCATACTCGCGAGGTCGGAATTTGGGTCCGATGACCTGCCATGTGCAGGAAGGCGAATGTTGGGACTGTGCGTCGCAAGGTGCGCACCAAGGCGCTGGTGCCGTCGTTGCAGTCGAGTTCGGAAGTTGGGGTCGATGTCCTGGTCAGAGGTGCAAACTACACAGGTGTGGGAATCGGACAAATAGCTTATATAGGGGAGGTGTATGCTTCGATGGGTCGACTCCCTGGGTTGAGCGCACCGCGCCAACCTCAAAGACCCTACAGTATGGATGAAGTCGGAAGTTGGGTCCGATGACCGATTCGATACGTAGGCATATTGGCGAGGTCTGAATTTGTGTCCGATGACCTGCCATGCGCAGGAAGGCGGAATTTGGGTCCGATGACCGAGTTGATGGCGTGCCATGCGCAGAAAGGCGGAATTTGGGTCCGATGACCGAGTTGATGTTGATGGCCCGCCATGCACAGGAAGGCGGAATTTGGGTCCGATGACCGATTTGAAGGCGTGCCATACGCAAAAAGGCGGAGTTTGGGTCCGATGACCGAGTTGATATTGATGGCCCGCCATGCGCAGGAAGGCGGAATTTGGGTCCGATGACCTGACATACGCATGGAGTCCGACTCGGGGGCCGATGTTCGATTCGATGACTTGCATTGTGGGTAAAGTCGGAAGTTGTGGTCTTTGACCCGATTCGATGACCAGACTTCGGCTGCTTGAGAATCGGACAAATAACTTATATAGGGGAGGTAGTGTTCTCGAGCATCCTCCCCCCGTGCCCGTTTATGTCGATTGATGCTGGTGCTCGACTGGTTGGAGCGCTCGGATGCAAAAATCTTGCACCAGGATTTATCGATTGTGATGGACACGGCAAGTCTCCTGATTGCTATGCAGGAGCTCATCGTGAATCTCTATGCGGCCTTGGTATGGACTCGACCTGCGGAATGGTTCGGCAATGGTAGTCGCTCCAACACGTCCTTGCAATGGCCACAGAGGTGATTCGACTAGAGCTCCAGTCTAGCTTTTGGGTTGCTTGGCGGACTGGTATAGCCGCGATCGAGTTCCGGCCATGAACGTTTTAGATAGCTCTTGGGCTTTCTGGGACGGAAGTCGGAAGTTTGGGCTGTTGTCCGATTTGATGACCATTCTTCGGATGTGTGAGAATCGGACAAATAACTTATATAGGGGACTGTGTTGTCTCACGCAGCCCCCTCCGTGCCCCTCTATCTCGACCGATGTTGGTGCTTGAAAGGGTTGGGATCGCTCGGATTTATAAACGTGCACCACCATTTGTCGAGTGTGAGGGACGCGGCAGGTCTCCTAAATGCTATGCGGGCGCTCTCTGAGAATCTCTATCCGGCCTCGACACAGACTAGTCTTGCTGAATGGTTTGGCACTGGTAGTCGATCCAACACGTCGTTGTTGTGGCCGCCTAGGCGATTCGATTCGAGCCCCCGTCTAGCTTTTGGGTTGCTTGGCGGATTTTGCCCTATCCGCAAGTGAGCTCGGTCCCTAAACGTTCGAGAAACCCGATTGCTATGCGCCGACTCTCTTTCTTGCGAGCCTCCATCTAGCTTTTGGGTCTCTACGGAACGGAAGTCGGAATCTGGGACCGTTGTTTGATTCGACGAGGCAGACTACGGTTGTGCGAGAATCGGACAAATAACTTATATAGGGGAGGTGTTGACTGGAGCATTCTCCCCCGTGCCCCTCTAACTCGACCAATGCTGGCGCTCGAACGGTGGTAGCGCTCGGATTTTCATTGAGCGCCAGCATTGGTCGATTTAGAGGGGCATGCGAGATTCCCGAATGCTATGCGAGGGCTCTAACGGAAATGTCTATTGGTTTCGGTATGGATGCAATTGCGAGTGGTTCGGCAAAGGTAGTCGTTCCGATGCGTCCATGTCGTGGCCAAATCGATAATTCGATTTGAGCCCTCGTATAGCATTTGGGTCTCTCGATGTGATTCCGCATTCCAGTCCCTTTGGGCACTGCTTGAGCCGCATCCCAGGGGGTTCCCTTCCCAATAATCTGCCTCGCAACCCGATTGCTATGCGGTGAGGCTCCTCGGCCGCCTCGGAACTATCTGTGTATCAGACGCATCGCGGGATAAGGGGTTGGCAACGGTAGTCGCCCCAAGCGCGTCCGATGCTTGGACCATTCCGAGGCGGCCCTGAAGCCTCTTCCGTCTAGCCGTTGGGTCCTTCTCGCCGCATCCCTCGCCTCGCACCCCGATTGCTATGCGGTGAGGCTCCTCGGCCGCCTCGGAACTATCTGTGTATCGGACGCGTCGCGGGATAAGGGGTTGTCACTGGTAGTCGCCCCAAGCGCGTCCGATGCTTGGACCATTCCGAGGCGGCCCTGAAGCCTCTTCCGTCTAGCCGTTGGGTCCTTCTCGCCGCATCCCTCGCCTCGCACCCCGATTGCTATGCGGTGAGGCTCCTCGGCCGCCTCGGAACTATCTGTGTATCGGACGCGTCGCGGGATAAGGGGTTGTCATTGGTAGTCGCCCCAAGCGCGTCCGATGCTTGGACCATTCCGAGGCGGCCCTGAAGCCTCTTCCGTCTAGCCGTTGGGTCCTTCTCGCCGCATCCCTCGCCTCGCACCCCGATTGCTATGCGGTGAGGCTCCTCGGCCGCCTCGGAACTATCTGTGTATCGGACGCGTCGCGGGATAAGGGGTTGTCACTGGTAGTCGCCCCAAGCGCGTCCGATGCTTGGACCATTCCGAGGCGGCCCTGAAGCCTCTTCCGTCTAGCCGTTGGGTCCTTCTCGCCGCATCCCTCGCCTCGCACCCCGATTGCTATGCGGTGAGGCTCCTCGGCCGCCTCGGAACTATCTGTGTATCGGACGCGTCGCGGGATAAGGGGTTGTCACTGGTAGTCGCCCCAAGCGCGTTCGATGCTTGGACCATTCCGAGGCGGCCCTGAAGCCTCTTCCGTCTAGCCGTTGGGTCCTTCTCGCCGCATCCCTCGCCTCGCACCCCGATTGCTATGCGGTGAGGCTCCTCGGCCGCCTTGGAACTATCTGTGTATCGGACGCGTCGCGGGATAAGGGGTTGTCACTGGTAGTCGCCCCAAGCGCGTCCGATGCTTGGACCATTCCGAGGCGGACCCGAAGCCTCTTCCGTCTAGCCGTTGGGTCCTTCTCGCCGCATCCTTCGCCTCGCACCCCGATTGCTATGCGGTGAGGCTCCTCGGCCGCCTCGGAACTATCTGTGTATCGGACGCGTCGCGGGATAAGGGGTTGTCACTGGTAGTCGCCCCAAGCGCGTCCGATGCTTGGACCATTCCGAGGCGGACCCGAAGCCTCTTCCGTCTAGCCGTTGGGTCCTTCTCGCCGCATCCCTCGCCTCGCACCCCGATTGCTATGCGGTGAGGCTCCTCGGCCGCCTTGGAACTATCTGTGTATCGGACGCGTCGCGGGATAAGGGGTTGTCACTGGTAGTCGCCCCAAGCGCGTCCGATGCTTGGACCATTCCGAGGCGGACCCGAAGCCTCTTCCGTCTAGCCGTTGGGTCCTTCTCGCCGCATCCCTCGCCTCGCACCCCGATTGCTATGCGGTGAGGCTCCTCGGCCGCCTTGGAACTATCTGTGTATCGGACGCGTCGCGGGATAAGGGGTTGTCACTGGTAGTCGCCCCAAGCGCGTCCGATGCTTGGACCATTCCGAGGCGGACCCGAAGCCTCTTCCGTCTAGCCGTTGGGTCCTTCTCGCCGCATCCCTCGCCTCGCACCCCGATTGCTATGCGGTGAGGCTCCTCGGCCGCCTTGGAACTATCTGTGTATCGGACGCGTCGCGGGATAAGGGGTTGTCACTGGTAGTCGCCCCAAGCGCGTCCGATGCTTGGACCATTCCGAGGCGGCCCCGAAGCCTCTTCCGTCTAGCCGTTGGGTCCTTCTCGCCGCATCCCTCGCCTCGCACCCCGATTGCTATGCGGTGAGGCTCCTCGGCCGCCTTGGAACTATCTGTGTATCGGACGCGTCGCGGGATAAGGGGTTGTCACTGGTAGTCGCCCCAAGCGCGTCCGATGCTTGGACCATTCCGAGGCGGCCCCGAAGCCTCTTCCGTGTAGCCGTTGGGTCCTTCTCGCCGCATCCCTCGCCTCGCACCCCGATTGCTATGCGGTGAGGCTCCTCGGCCGCCTTGGAACTATCTGTGTATCGGACGCGTCGCGGGATAAGGGGTTGTCACTGGTAGTCGCCCCAAGCGCGTCCGATGCTTGGACCATTCCGAGGCGGACCTGAAGCCTCTTCCCTCTAGCCGTTGGGGCTTTCTCGCCGCATCCCTCGCCTCGCACCCTGATTGCTATGCTGTGAGGCTCCTCGGCCGCCTTGGAACTATCTGTGTATCGGACGCATCGCGGGATAAGGGGTTGGCAGTGGTAGTCGCCCCAAGCGCATCCGATGCTTGGACCATTCCGAGGCGGCCCTGCAGCCTCTTCCGTCTAGCCGTTGGGGCCATCTCGCCGCATCCCCCACCTCGCACCACGATTGCTATGCGGTGAGGCTCCTTGGCCGCCTCGGAACTATCTGTGTATCGGACGCATCGCGGGATAAGGGGTTGTCACTGGTAGTCGCCCCAAGCGCGTCCGATGCTTGGACTATTCCGAGGCGGCCCTGCAGCCTCTTCCGTCTAGCCGTTGGGGCCATCTCGCTGCATCCCCCACCTCCTCGGCCGCCTCGGAACTATCTGTGTATCGGACGCATCGCGGGATAAGGGGTTGGCAGTGGTAGTCGCCCCAAGCGCGTCCGATGCTTGGACTATTCCGAGGCAGCCCTGCAGCCTCTTCCGTCTAGCCTTTGGGGCCATCTCGCCGCATCCCTCGCCTCGCACCCCGATTGCTATGCGGTGAGGCTCCTCGGCCGCCTGGGAACTATCTTCGTATCGGACGCATCGCGGGATAAGGGGTTGTCACTGGTAGTCGCCCCAAGCGCGTCCGATGCTTGGACTATTCCGAGGCGGCCCTGTGGCCTCTTCCGTCTAGCCGTTGGGGCCATCTCGCCGCATCCCCCACCTCGCACCCCGATTGCTATGCGGTGAGGCTCTTCGGCCGCCTTGGAACTATCTTCGTATCGGACGCATCGCGGGATAAGGGGTTGTCACTGGTAGTGGCCCCAAGCGCGTCCGATGCTTGGACTATTCCGAGGCGGCCCTGCAGCCTCTTCCGTCTAGCCGTTGGGGCCATCTCGCCGCATCCCCCACCTCGCACCCCGATTGCTATGCGGTGAGGCTCCTCGGCCGCCTTGGAACTATCTTCGTATCGGACGCATCGCGGGATAAGGGGTTGTCACTGGTAGTCGCCCCAAGCGCGTCCGATGCTTGGACTATTCCGACGCGGCCCTGTGGCCTCTTCCGTCTAGCCGTTGGGGCCATCTCGCCGCATCCCCCACCTCGCACCCCGATTGCTATGCGGTGAGGCTCCTCGGCCGCCTTGGAACCATCTTCGTATCGGACGCATCGCGGGATAGGGGGCTGTCACTGGTAGTCGCCCCAAGCGTGTCCGATGCTTGGACCATTCCTAGGCGGCCCTGAAGCCTCTTCCGTCTAGCCGTTGGGGCCTTCCCGCCCCATCCCTCGCCTCGCACCCCCGATTGCTATGCGGTGAGGCTCCTCGGCCGCCTTGGAACCATCTGTGTATCGGACGCATCGCGGGATAAGGGGTTGGCACTGGCAGTCGCCCCAAGCGCGTCCGATGCTTGGACCATTCCGAGGTGGCCCTGAAGCCTCTTCCGTCTAGCCGTTGGGGCCTTCCCGCCCCATCCCTCGCCTCGCACCCCGATTGATATGCGGTGAGGCTCCTCGGCCGCCTTGGAACTATCTGTGTATCGGACGCATCGCGGGATAAGGGGTTGGCACTGGTAGTCGTCCCAATCGCATCCGATGCTTGGACCATTCCGAGGCGGCCCTGCAGCCTCTTCCGTTTAGCCGTCGGGGCCTTCCCGCCGCATCCCTCGCCTCGCATCCCGATTCCTATGCGGTGAGTCTTCTCGGCCGCCGCGGAACTATACCTGTTATTGCTACTGCATCCTTCGGCTGGTAACCTCCTCTGCCGCCTTGGAACGTTCTCTTTGTCGGACGCGTCGCGGGATAAGGGGTTGGCACTGGTAGTCGCCCCAAGCGCGCCCGATGCATAGACCGCTCCGAGTCGACCTTGCTTTCAGCCTCTCACATGCATAGACCTCTCTGAGTCGACCCTGCAGCCTCTCACGTTTAGCCTTTGGAATCTCGCCTCACAACATGATTGCTATCCTTGATGCATCCCTTGCCTCGAGCCCTGATTGCTTTCTTGGCTGCATCCCTCCTCTCCTCACAGCCCGGTTGTCATCACTGCTTCATCCGTCGCTTCATGCATTCTGGCTGCTGGGCCCTTCCCACCGCACACCTCGATTGCTATCTCTTCTGCATCACACACCCCGATTGCTATCTCTGCTACATCCCTCGGCTCTCACTTCTGCATCCTTCGCCTCACACCTCGATTGCTATCAATGCTGCATCCGTAACCTCACACCCCGATTGCTATGCGGGGAGGCTCCTTGGCCGCCTTGGAAATTTCTGTGTGTCGGACGCACCGCGGGATAAGGGGTTGGCACTGGTAGTCGCCCCAAGTGCGCCCGATTCTTAGACCGCTTCGAGGTGACCTCGTAGCCTCTTTCGTCCAGGCTTCCTGCCTTCAACGCCCTTTTTACACCTCGATTGCTATGCGCGGGCTCGTTGGCGTCTATCACCTCTCTGCGAAGAGTGGCACGATGATTGTTGGGGTAAATCGTAGCAGTCCGATCTCTGGCCTTGGGCCATTGTGAGGGCTGATCGATTTCCTGTGCGCATCTCGTGTTCGCCCAGTAACAGACTCGACGACTTGTAATCGGTCTTGTTCCCGATTGTTCCTGGAGGTAGTCTTCGGAACTCTTGGATTTGACCTGTCACTCGAACTGTCCTCTTCCGAGGATGCTTGTGTGTGTGTGCTTGTGCCATTTCCTTGGCGGTATTAACGAGATATTAAAGAGCGGAGTGAGCGCCTCGCCCAGCTATGTTTGGGGCTCTCACTCCCTTACCCGGTGTGCGACCGCTTTGCACGTAGGTTGCGGAGCATCGCGACTCTTTCGATGTTTGGCGGTTGTCTTCCGGTGATGCGTTGGTCCCGAAGTGCACGTTACTAGCATTTCTGCCATTGTTCTCGATCTTTGGCACGTTCCTTCGTTGCAATTGGATATATATCTCCGTTTATACGCGCAGGCTTCTCCCGCCTATTCAGCGCTGTCCCACTCTCAGCACTCTCGTGGTCTCCTTGGCTTCTCTCTCCCGTGAGCGAGCTCTCTTCTCGAGTCTTTTCCATGTCCCATGGAGGTTGCCTTGCGAAATTCGGGCACACAAACGTGACCGGATAAGAGCGGAATTGCCTATGAGGAGAAGCTCACCTTAGGGAGCAGCAATGCCGAGTGTTTCGACAGAGGGTAGAGGGGGCGTTGTTTGGGCGGTTGCACAAAAGAGTGCTACGTTTGCACTGAAGGTTGCTTCTTCGTCTCCGACGAACTCTTCGAGGCAAAAAAGCTTGTTTACGGGGTCGAGGTGGGACTGTTCGTGCGAGTTGCGCCACCAAAAGTGCGTAGGGGGCATATACCTGGGAAATGGATGTCTCTGAGTGGCCTTACTCGGTCGCGTGCACGGTGCATTCTCTAACGGCAGGACTGTCGCGAGCATGTGCGGTTCGGATGTTTTCGGGTAAAGGGTTCCGTACGGGATGTTCTTCCCAGGCTCCTGTGAACCGAGACTCTGCATCGTCATGCTCCGGCTCCCGTGGGTGCTTCATGCCTCGTCGAGCTGTTTGTCGTGGACGATTAA
>NW_026728997.1:50000-72500 GCF_030272615.1 Cryptomeria japonica | reverse complement strand
CTTGGCTGGGTTTGCCCAGGGTGCGCTCCGAAGCGGGGTTACTGGAGCGCCCCCTCTTTTTTTGTCAGAGCGTTTGGTGGGGTTTCTCGCATTGGCTCTTCCCAGGCCCGGTTGTTGGGTGCGCTCCCACCCTGGCGCGCGCGAAGTTGGAAGTTGGGTTAATTGCCCGGGCGCGCACCTTCGCCAGGGTGGGCACCTTGGTGCGCACACCTTGGCTGGGCTGCGCACCAGGGCGGGCTCAAGATGGCACCAGCATTCCCTTTTTCTCACTATCTTTCAAAACGGAAATTTTAAAATCTCGTTTTTTTTTTGCCTTTTATGGAAATTAGTGAAGGCATCGCATCAAAGGTGCGCACCTCGCTGCCCACCTTGGTGTGCTCCGAGGTGCCCACCACGGTGCGCAACGCCGGTGCGAACCCGGGAGCGCCCCGATGTGTGCTCCAAGGTGCGGCGTGCACGAAGTCGGACCCCGGTTTGCCCCGGGTGCGCACCTCGCGTGCACCTTGGTGCGCACACCTTGGCTGGGTTGCGCGGCCTGGTGGGCACCATGGTGCGCACCAAGGAGCGCTCCGAAGTGTGCTCCAAGGTGCGGCGTGCACGAAGTCGGAGCCCGGTTTGCCCCGGGTACGCACCTTCGCCGGGGTGGGCACCTCGGCTGGGTTGCGCGCCCTGGTGCGCACCAAGGAGCGCTCCGAAGTGTGCTCCAAGGTGCGGCGTGCACGAAGTCGGAGCCCGGTTTGCCCCGGGTGCGCACCTCGCGTGCACCTTCGGCGGGGTTGCGCGCCCTGGTGGGCACCATGGTGCGCACCAAGGAGCGCTCCGAAGTGTGCTCCAAGGTGCGGCGTGCACGAAGTCGGAGCCCGGTTTGCCCCGGGTGCGCACCTCGCGTGCACCTTCGGCGGGGTTGCGCGCCCTGGTGGGCACCATGGTGCGCACCAAGGAGCGCTCCGAAGTGTGCTCCAAGGTGCGGCGTGCACGAAGTCGGAGCCCGGTTTGCCCCGGGTGCGCACCTCGCGTGCACCTTCGCCGCGGTGGGCACCATGGCGTGCACGAAGTCGGAGCCCGGTTTGCCCCGGGTGCGCACCTCGCGTGCACCTTCGCCGGGGTGGGCACCTCGGCTGGGTTGCGCGCCCTGGTGCGCACCAAGGAGCGCTCCGAAGTGTGCTCCAAGGTGCGGCGTGCACGAAGTCGGAGCCCGGTTTGCCCCGGGTGCGCACCTCGCGTGCACCTTCGCCAGGGTGGGCACCTCGGTGCGCACACCTTCTCAATGTTTTCTTGCCTTTTCTGGAAATTGGTGAAGGCAGCGCATCAAAGGTGCGCACCTCGGTGTGCTCCGAGGTGCGAACCCGAGAGCGCTCCGAGGTGCCCACGAAGTCGAAAGTCGGGTTAATTGCATTGTTTTCCCCGGGTGCGCTCCGAGGTGCGCAACATCGGCGCGCACCAAGGAGGGCTCCGAAGTGTGCTCCAAGGTGCGCACGATGGCGTGCACCTCTGGTGCGCACGATTCGGAGCTCGGTTTGACCGGGGTGCGCACACCTTGGCTGGGTTGCGCACCTTTTGTGCGCTCCAAGGTGCGCACGAAGTCGGAGCTCGGTTTGCCCCGGGTGCGCACCTTCGCCAGGGTGCGCACCTTGATGCGCACGCCTTGGCTGGGCTGCGCACCTTGGTGGGCGCCATGGTGCGCACCTTTCGTGCGCTCCAAGGTGCGCACGAAGTCGGAGCTCGGTTTGCCCCGGGTGCGCACCTTGGTGGGCGCCATGGTGCACTCCGAGGTGCCCAAGATTGGTGCGCACCAAGGAGCGCTCCGAAGTGCGCTCCAAGGTGCGCGCGAAGTCGAAAGTTGGGTTAATTGTCCGGTTTGCCTCGGGTGCGCACCTTGCGTGCACCTTCGCCAGGGTGGGCGCCTTGGTGCGCACACCTTGGCTGGGCTGCGCACACCTTGGCACCCGCGTTTCCTTCATTTTAAATTTTTTTTTTTTACAATCTCTCAAGTGGGAAATTCTATAATCTCAACTTTTTTTGCCTTTTCAGGAAACTTTTGAATGGAGCGCATCATTGGTGCGCTCCGAAGTGTGCTCCAAAGCTCTCTCCAGCTGCGTGCACCTGCCCCGGCCGCGCACCCGGCCCCGCCCAGCTTCGCTCACCTGTCCCGGGCGTCTGGTGCGGAACCTTAGAGTAAGAAACATCACCGTGCACCTTGGCCAACGTGCGCGACTCGACCGAGCGCGCACTGGCCGAGGTGCACACCGATTTCACCTGGGTGCGCGCGCAGCACCTCGGGCGCACCGGGGTGCGCGCACAACGCCCGGGTTGCACCGTGGCCTGTGTGCTCGGGGCGCCTCGGGTGCGCGCTCGGTGTCGCCCCCGCGCGCGCGGTAGTGCGGGCAGCGCACCCCGGCCCGGCCCGGCCCCGACGAGAACGCAAACGGGCAAAAGGTTTATTCAAATAGCATTGCGATGCCCGGCGAAAAACTAAAAAAGGGTGCAACACCGGGACTTCCCGGGAGGTCACCCATCCCAGTACTACTCCGGCCCAAGCGCGCTTAACTGCGGAGTTCTGATGGGATCCGGTGCACTAACGCTGGTATGATCGCACCCGTTATGAGCTTGTCGCAGTGTGTACTTAGCAAACCGCGACCCACGTGCGAATCCACCCCGGCCACCCACCCCCGTCGAGGTGCACACCCTCCCTCGCGAAGTGCGCCCCGTTCGCCAAGTGTGAGCCCTGCCCGGGTGCGCGCACCTTGCTAGGGCGTCGGGTGTGCACCCGGCCCGGCCTACGTGCGTGCACCTGTAGGGGGCGTCGTGTGCGTGCAGTGTCCCGTCTGCAACGCGGTGCCCACACACCACCTCGGGCGCAACGACCTGCGCTCACATGTGGGCCGAGTGCACCTTGGTGCATGTTCGGGGCGCCTCGGGTGCACGCTCGATCTTGCCCCGGTGCACCAAGGCGCTCGGTTTGCCCCGGGTGCGCACTTGGTGCAAGGTGGGCACCCAAAATAGGGATCAAGCACCAAAACACAAGTTTCGGGATGCAAAATGGGACCCAAGGACCACAAATGCGTTCCAAGACCCATGATGGGTCCACGAGAACAAAAATGTGTTCCGAGACTTAATAAACAAATATTGGGTTTTAGGAGAAGAAACATGCTCTGATGCCCAAAACGAGAATCGACCCCGAAAAGGCCACAGGCCAAAAGTGGGATGCGAGACAAAAAAAAATGGGACCCGAGGACCAAAATTGGGTTCCCAGGTCGAAGACAGGGCAACCGGACAAGAAACGACCTCTAAGGCTCGAAATGAGTCCCGACGACTAAAACTTGACAAGAAGCACCCATCAGGCACCCAACTCGACACCCATGGGATGCCGACCCACCCGGGCTTCCACCTAGCACACCTTGGCACCCACCCACCCTCGCACCCAACCTCGCACCCAACTTAGCACCTTTGAACCCACATTGGCACTCACCCTGACCCTGGCACCTTGGAACCCACATTGGCACTCACCTTGACCCTGGCACCCACCTTTGCACTCACCTTGGGACCCACCCTGGCTCCCACCTCGGCACCCACCCAGACACCCACCTTGGTTCCTTGGCACCCACCTTGGATCCTTGGCACCCACCCCGACACCCACCTTGGCACGCAACTTGGCTACTTGCCACCCACCTTGGCTCCTTGACGCCCACCCCGACAACCACCCCGTGACCTACCCTGGCTAGGGTTGGTGCACACCCACCCTGGTGCCCACCTTGGCACCCACCCTATGACCCACCTTGGCACGCACCTTAGTACCCACCCCGTTACCCACCCTAGGACCCACCCCGTGACCCACCTTGGCCAGGGTGGGTGCCTTGGTGCGCACAACTTGCCTGGGCTGCACACCAGGGCGGGCTCAAGATGGCACCCGCGTTCCGTTTTTTTCACTATCTTTCAAAACGGAAATTTTAAAATCTCATTTTTTTCTTTTTTTTGCCTTTTCTGGAAATTAGTGAAGGCAGCGCATCAAAGGTGCGCAATGCTGGTGCGAACCCGGGAGCGCTCCGATGTGTGCTCCAAGGTGCGGCGTGCACGAAGTCCGAGCCCGGTTTGCCCCGGGTGCGCACCTCGCGTGCACCTTCGCCGGGGTGAGCACCTTGGCTGGGTTGCGCGCCCTGGTGCGTACCAAGGAGCGCTCTGAAGTGTGCTCCAAGGTGCGGCGTGCACGAAGTCGGAGCCCGGTTTGCCCCGGGTGTGCACCTCGGGTGCGCACCTCGCGTGCACCTTCGCTGCGGTGGGCACCTTGGCTGGGTTGCGCGCCTTGGTGGGCACCATGCAGTGCACGAAGTCGGAGCCCGGTTTGCCCCGGGCGCGCACCTCCGCCAGGGTGGGCACCTTGGTGCGCACAACTTGCCTGGGCTGCGCATCAGGAAGGGCTCAAGATGGCACCCGCGTTCCGTTTTTTTCACTATCTTTCAGAACGGAAATTTTAAAATATCGTTTTTTTTTGCCTTTTCTGGAAATTAGTGAAGGCAGCGCATCAAAGGTGCGCAACGCTGGTGCGAACCTGGGAGCGCTCCGATGTGTGCTCCAAGGTGCGGCGTGCACGAAGTCGGAGCCCGGTTTGCCTCGGGTGCGCCCTGGTGGGCACCATGGTGCGCACCAAGGAGCGCTCCGAAGTGTGCTCCAAGGTGCGGCCTGCACGAAGTCGGAGCCCGGTTTGCCCCGGGTGTGCACCTCGGGTGGGCACCTTGGTGCGCATGCCTTGCCTGGGCTGCGCACCAGGGCGGGCTCAAGATGGCACCCGCGTTCCTTTTTTTTCACTATCTTTCAAAACGGAAATTTTAAAATCTCATTTTTTTTTGCCTTTTTCTGGAAATTAGTGAAGGCAGCGCATCAAAGGTGCGCACCTCGCTGCCCACCACGGTGCGCAACGCCGGTGGGCACCCGGGAGTGCTTCGAAGTGTGCTCCAAGGTGCTGCGTGCACGTTGTCGGAGCCCGGTTTGCCCCGGGTGCGCACCTCGCGTGCACCTTCGTCGGGGTGGGCACCTTGGCTTGGTTTGCCCCGGCTGCGCTCCGAAGCGGGGTTATTGGAGCGCCGCCTCTTTTTTTGTCGGAGCGTTTGGTGGGGTTTCTCGCATTGGCTCTTCCGAGGCCCGGTTGCCACCCTGGCGCGCACGAAGTCGGAAGTAGGGTTAATTGCCCGGGTGCGCACCTTTGCCAGGGTGGCACCTTACCTGGGCTGCGCACCAGGGCGGGCTCAAGATGGCACGCGCGTTCCGTTTTTTTCACTATCTTTCAAAACGGAAATTTTAAAATCTCCTTTTTTTTTTGCCTTTTCTGGAAATTAGTGAAGGCAGCGCATCAAAGGTGCGCACCTCGCTGCCCACCTTGGTGTGCTCTGAGGTGCGCACCCGGGAGCGCTACGAAGTGTGCTCCAAGGTGCGGCGTGCACGTTGTCGGAGCCCGGTTTGCCCCGGGTGCGCACCTCGCCTGCACCTTGGCCGGGGTGGGCACCTTGGCTGGGTTTGCCCAGGGTGCGCTCCGAAGCGGGGTTACTGGAGCGCCCCCTCTTTTTTTGTCAGAGAGTTTGGTGGGGTTTCTCGCATTGGCTCTTCCCAGGCCCGGTTGTTGGGTGCGCTCCCACCCTGGCGCGCGCGAAGTTGGAAGTTGGGTTAATTGCCCGGGCGCGCACCTTCGCCAGGGTGGGCACCTTGGTGCGCAAACCTTGGCTGGGCTGCGCACCAGGGCGGGCTCAAGATGGCACCAGCATTCCCTTTTTCTCACTATCTTTCAAAACGGAAATTTTAAAATCTCGTTTTTTTTTTGCCTTTTATGGAAATTAGTGAAGGCATCGCATCAAAGGTGCGCACCTCGCTGCCCACCTTGGTGTGCTCCGAGGTGCCCACCACGGTGCGCAACGCCGGTGCGAACCCGGGAGCGCCCCGATGTGTGCTCCAAGGTGCGGCGTGCACGAAGTCGGACCCCGGTTTGCCCCGGGTGCGCACCTCGCGTGCACCTTGGTGCGCACACCTTGGCTGGGTTGCGCGGCCTGGTGGGCACCATGGTGCGCACCAAGGAGCGCTCCGAAGTGTGCTCCAAGGTGCGGCGTGCACGAAGTCGGAGCCCGGTTTGCCCCGGGTGCGCACCTTCGCCGCGGTGGGCACCATGGCGTGCACGAAGTCGGAGCCCGGTTTGCCCCGGGTGCGCACCTCGCGTGCACCTTCGCCGGGGTGGGCACCTCGGCTGGGTTGCGCGCCCTGGTGCGCACCAAGGAGCGCTCTGAAGTGTGCTCCAAGGTGCGGCGTGCACGAAGTCGGAGCCCGGTTTGCCCCGGGTGTGCACCTCGGGTGCGCACCTCGCGTGCACCTTCGCTGCGGTGGGCACCTTGGCTGGGTTGCGCGCCTTGGTGGGCACCATGCAGTGCACGAAGTCGGAGCCCGGATTGCCCCGGGCGCGCACCTCCGCCAGGGTGGGCACCTTGGTGCGCACAACTTGCCTGGGCTGCGCACCAGGAAGGGCTCAAGATGGCACCCGCGTTCCGTTTTTTTCACTATCTTTCAGAACGGAAATTTTAAAATCTCGTTTTTTTTTGCCTTTTCTGGAAATTAGTGAAGGCAGCGCATCAAAGGTGCGCAACGCTGGTGCGAACCTGGGAGCGCTCCGATGTGTGCTCCAAGGTGCGGCGTGCACGAAGTCGGACCCCGGTTTGCCCCGGGTGCGCACCTCGCGTGCACCTTGGTGCGCACACCTTGGCTGGGTTGCGCGCCCTGGTGGGCACCATGGTGCGCACCAAGGAGCGCTCCGAAGTGTGCTCCAAGGTGCGGCGTGCACGAAGTCGGAGCCCGGTTTGCCCCGGGTGCGCACCTCGCGTGCACCTTCGCCGCGGTGGGCACCATGGCGTGCACGAAGTCGGAGCCCGGTTTGCCCCGGGTGCGCACCTCGCGTGCACCTTCGCCGGGGTGGGCACCTTGGTGTGCAGACCTTGGCTGGGTTGCGCGCCCTGGTGGGCACCATGGTGCGCACCAAGGAGCGCTCCGAAGTGTGCTCCAAGGTGCGGCCTGCACGAAGTCGGAGCCCGGTTTGCCCCGGGTGTGCACCTCGGGTGGGCACCTTGGTGCGCATGCCTTGCCTGGGCTGCGCACCAGGGCGGGCTCAAGATGGCACCCGCGTTCCTTTTTTTTCACTATCTTTCAAAACGGAAATTTTAAAATCTCATTTTTTTTTGCCTTTTTCTGGAAATTAGTGAAGGCAGCGCATCAAAGGTGCGCACCTCGCTGCCCACCACGGTGCGCAACGCCGGTGGGCACCCGGGAGTGCTTCGAAGTGTGCTCCAAGGTGCTGCGTGCACGTTGTCGGAGCCCGGTTTGCCCCGGGTGCGCACCTCGCGTGCACCTTCGTCGGGGTGGGCACCTTGGCTGGGTTTGCCCCGGCTGCGCTCCGAAGCGGGGTTATTGGAGCGCCGCCTCTTTTTTTGTCGGAGCGTTTGGTGGGGTTTCTCGCATTGGCTCTTCCGAGGCCCGGTTGCCACCCTGGCGCGCACGAAGTCGGAAGTAGGGTTAATTGCCCGGGTGCGCACCTTTGCCAGGGTGGGCACCTTACCTGGGCTGCGCACCAGGGCGGGCTCAAGATGGCACGCGCGTTCCGTTTTTTTCACTATCTTTCAAAACGGAAATTTTAAAATCTCCTTTTTTTTTTGCCTTTTCTGGAAATTAGTGAAGGCAGCGCATCAAAGGTGCGCACCTCGCTGCCCACCTTGGTGTGCTCTGAGGTGCGCACCCGGGAGCGCTACGAAGTGTGCTCCAAGGTGCGGCGTGCACGTTGTCGGAGCCCGGTTTGCCCCGGGTGCGCACCTCGCCTGCACCTTGGCCGGGGTGGGCACCTTGGCTGGGTTTGCCCAGGGTGCGCTCCGAAGCGGGGTTACTGGAGCGCCCCCTCTTTTTTTGTCAGAGCGTTTGGTGGGGTTTCTCGCATTGGCTCTTCCCAGGCCCGGTTGTTGGGTGCGCTCCCACCCTGGCGCGCGCGAAGTTGGAAGTTGGATTAATTGCCCGGGCGCGCACCTTCGCCAGGGTGGGCACCTTGGTGCGCACACCTTGGCTGGGCTGCGCACCAGGGCGGGCTCAAGATGGCACCAGCATTCCCTTTTTCTCACTATCTTTCAAAACGGAAATTTTAAAATCTCGTTTTTTTTTTGCCTTTTATGGAAATTAGTGAAGGCATCGCATCAAAGGTGCGCACCTCGCTGCCCACCTTGGTGTGCTCCGAGGTGCCCACCACGGTGCGCAACGCCGGTGCGAACCCGGGAGCGCCCCGATGTGTGCTCCAAGGTGCGGCGTGCACGAAGTCGGACCCCGGTTTGCCCCGGGTGCGCACCTCGCGTGCACCTTGGTGCGCACACCTTGGCTGGGTTGCGCGGCCTGGTGGGCACCATGGTGCGCACCAAGGAGCGCTCCGAAGTGTGCTCCAAGGTGCGGCGTGCACGAAGTCGGAGCCCGGTTTGCCCCGGGTACGCACCTCGCGTGCACCTTCGCCGGGGTGGGCACCTCGGCTGGGTTGCGCGCCCTGGTGCGCACCAAGGAGCGCTCCGAAGTGTGCTCCAAGGTGCGGCGTGCACGAAGTCGGAGCCCGGTTTGCCCCGGGTGCGCACCTTCGCCGCGGTGCGCACCATGGCGTGCACGAAGTCGGAGCCCGGTTTGCCCCGGGTGCGCACCTCGCGTGCACCTTCGGCGGGGTTGCGCGCCCTGGTGGGCACCATGGTGCGCACCAAGGAGCGCTCCGAAGTGTGCTCCAAGGTGCGGCGTGCACGAAGTCGGAGCCCGGTTTGCCCCGGGTGCGCACCTCGCGTGCACCTTCGGCGGGGTTGCGCGCCCTGGTGGGCACCATGGTGCGCACCAAGGAGCGCTCCGAAGTGTGCTCCAAGGTGCGGCGTGCACGAAGTCGGAGCCCGGTTTGCCCCGGGTGCGCACCTCGCGTGCACCTTCGCCGCGGTGGGCACCATGGCGTGCACGAAGTCGGAGCCCGGTTTGCCCCGGGTGCGCACCTCGCGTGCACCTTCGCCGGGGTGGGCACCTCGGCTGGGTTGCGCGCCCTGGTGCGCACCAAGGAGCGCTCCGAAGTGTGCTCCAAGGTGCGGCGTGCACGAAGTCGGAGCCCGGTTTGCCCCGGGTGCGCACCTCGCGTGCACCTTCGCCAGGGTGGGCACCTCGGTGCGCACACCTTCTCAATGTTTTCTTGCCTTTTCTGGAAATTGGTGAAGGCAGCGCATCAAAGGTGCGCACCTCGGTGTGCTCCGAGGTGCGAACCCGAGAGCGCTCCGAGGTGCCCACGAAGTCGAAAGTCGGGTTAATTGCATTGTTTTCCCCGGGTGCGCTCCGAGGTGCGCAACATCGGCGCGCACCAAGGAGGGCTCCGAAGTGTGCTCCAAGGTGCGCACGATGGCGTGCACCTCTGGTGCGCACGATTCGGAGCTCGGTTTGACCGGGGTGCGCACACCTTGGCTGGGTTGCGCACCTTTTGTGCGCTCCAAGGTGCGCACGAAGTCGGAGCTCGGTTTGCCCCGGGTGCGCACCTTCGCCAGGGTGCGCACCTTGATGCGCACGCCTTGGCTGGGCTGCGCACCTTGGTGGGCGCCATGGTGCGCACCTTTCGTGCGCTCCAAGGTGCGCACGAAGTCGGAGCTCGGTTTGCCCCGGGTGCGCACCTTGGTGGGCGCCATGGTGCACTCCGAGGTGCCCAAGATTGGTGCGCACCAAGGAGCGCTCCGAAGTGCGCTCCAAGGTGCGCGCGAAGTCGAAAGTTGGGTTAATTGTCCGGTTTGCCTCGGGTGCGCACCTTGCGTGCACCTTCGCCAGGGTGGGCGCCTTGGTGCGCACACCTTGGCTGGGCTGCGCACACCTTGGCACCCGCGTTTCCTTCATTTTAAATTTTTTTTTTTTACAATCTCTCAAGTGGGAAATTCTATAATCTCAACTTTTTTTGCCTTTTCAGGAAACTTTTGAATGGAGCGCATCATTGGTGCGCTCCGAAGTGTGCTCCAAAGCTCTCTCCAGCTGCGTGCACCTGCCCCGGCCGCGCACCCGGCCCCGCCCAGCTTCGCTCACCTGTCCCGGGCGTCTGGTGCGGAACCTTAGAGTAAGAAACATCACCGTGCACCTTGGCCAACGTGCGCGACTCGACCGAGCGCGCACTGGCCGAGGTGCACACCGATTTCACCTGGGTGCGCGCGCAGCACCTCGGGCGCACCGGGGTGCGCGCACAACGCCCGGGTTGCACCGTGGCCTGTGTGCTCGGGGTGCCTCGGGTGCGCGCTCGGTGTCGCCCCCGCGCTGCGCGGTAGTGCGGGCAGCGCACCCCGGCCCGGCCCGGCCCCGACGAGAACGCAAACGGGCAAAAGGTTTATTCAAATAGCATTGCGACGCCCGGCGAAAAACTAAAAAAGGGTGCAACACCGGGACTTCCCGGGAGGTCACCCATCCCAGTACTACTCCGGCCCAAGCGCGCTTAACTGCGGAGTTCTGATGGGATCCGGTGCACTAATGCTGGTATGATCGCACCCGTTATGAGCTTGTCGCAGTGTGTACTTAGCAAACCGCGACCCACGTGCGAATCCACCCCGGCCACCCACCCCCGTCGAGGTGCACACCCTCCCTCGCGAAGTGCGCCCCGTTCGCCAAGTGTGAGCCCTGCCCGGGTGCGCGCACCTTGCTAGGGCGTCGGGTGTGCACCCGGCCCGGCCTACGTGCGTGCACCTGGAGGGGGCGTCGTGTGCGTGCAGTGTCCCGTCTGCAACGCGGTGCCCACACACCACCTCGGGCGCAACGACCTGCGCTCACATGTGGGCCGAGTGCACCTTGGTGCATGTTCGGGGCGCCTCGGGTGCACGCTCGATCTTGCCCCGGTGCACCAAGGCGCTCGGTTTGCCCCGGGTGCGCACTTGGTGCAAGGTGGGCACCCAAAATAGGGATCAAGCACCAAAACACAAGTTTCGGGATGCAAAATGGGACCCAAGGACCACAAATGCGTTCCAAGACCCATGATGGGTCCACGAGAACAAAAATGTGTTCCGAGACTTAATAAACAAATATTGGGTTTTAGGAGAAGAAACATGCTCTGATGCCCAAAACGAGAATCGACCCCGAAAAGGCCACAGGCCAAAAGTGGGATGCGAGACAAAAAAAAATGGGACCCGAGGACCAAAATTGGGTTCCCAGGTCGAAGACAGGGCAACCGGACAAGAAACGACCTCTAAGGCTCGAAATGAGTCCCGACGACTAAAACTTGACAAGAAGCACCCATCAGGCACCCAACTCGACACCCATGGGATGCCGACCCACCCGGGCTTCCACCTAGCACACCTTGGCACCCACCCACCCTCGCACCCAACCTCGCACCCAACTTAGCACCTTTGAACCCACATTGGCACTCACCCTGACCCTGGCACCTTGGAACCCACATTGGCACTCACCTTGACCCTGGCACCCACCTTTGCACTCACCTTGGGACCCACCCTGGCTCCCACCTCGGCACCCACCCAGACACCCACCTTGGTTCCTTGGCACCCACCTTGGATCCTTGGCACCCACCCCGACACCCACCTTGGCACGCAACTTGGCTACTTGCCACCCACCTTGGCTCCTTGACGCCCACCCCGACAACCACCCCGTGACCTACCCTGGCTAGGGTTGGTGCACACCCACCCTGGTGCCCACCTTGGCACCCACCCTATGACCCACCTTGGCACGCACCTTAGTACCCACCCCGTTACCCACCCTAGGACCCACCCCGTGACCCACCTTGGCCAGGGTGGGTGCACCCACCCTGGTGCCCACCTTGGCACCCACCCATCCTAGCACCCAGCCTGTGACCGGGCTTGGAACCCAACCTTGCACCCGCACCCGTCTTGGCCAGTGTGGGTGCGCACCCATCCTGGCACCCACGTTGTGACACACCCTTTAACCCACGCACCCTAGCACCCACGTTGGCACCCACCTTGGAACCCAACCTAGCAACTTGGCACCCACCCCGTGACCCACCTTGGCATCCACCATAGCAGTCGCCGACTTGGCACCCACCTCGGCACCCACCTTGACACTTGTGGACCCACCTTGCCACTCACCCTAGCATCGACCCATCCTAGCACCCACCCTGGCACCTTTGCACCCTAGCACTCACCCATCCTAGCACCTAACCTGTGACCCACCTTGACACTCACCCTCGCACCCACCTTGGAACCCAACCTAGCACCCACCCACCCTGACACCAACCCTAGCACCTACCCACCCTTGCACCCACCCTGTGACCCATCTTGGCACCCACCCATCCTACCACTCAACCTATCACCCACCTTCTCACCCACCTTGGCATCCACCTTAGCACCCACCCACACTGGCACCTTGGCACCCACCTCGGGCAAGGTGGGTGCACACCCACCCTGGCACCCAATTTAGAACCCACCGAGCATGTTACCCACCTTGGCACCCACATTGCAGCCCACCCTAGTACCCACCCTATGACCCACATTGGCATCCACACCCTAGCACCCAGGCACCTCGACACCCGCCTTGACACCCACCCTAGCACTGAACCTGTGACCCACCTTGGAACTCACCCTAGAACCCACCCACCCTGTGAACCACCTTGGCATCCACCTTAGCACCCACCCACCTTGGCACCCACTCTAGCACTCACCCATCCTAACACCCAACTTGTTACCCACCTTGGCACCCGCCCTCGCGTCCACCTTGAAACCCACCCTAGCACCCACCCACGCAGGAGCCCACCTTGGCACCCAACCTAACACCCACGCATCCTGGCACCCAACTTGTGACCCACCTTGGAACCCACCCTAGTACCCACCTTTGAACCCACTATATCACCAACCCACCTTGGCACCCACCCTATGACCCTCTTTGGAATCCACCCTAGCACGCACCCACCCTGGCACCCACCATGGAGCGCACCCTAGCACCCACCCACCTCGGCACGCACCTCAACACCCACCTTGGTGTGCGCACTGCGCCAACCTCTCAAAGACCCTATGTGGTGCGCTCCAAAGTGTACACCTTTGGTGCGCTCCAAGGTGCGCACCTTTGGTGCACACCGAGGTGCACACCAAAGTGTGCACCGAGGTGAGCACCAAAGTGCACTCCAGGGTGCACACCAAGGCGTGCACCTTTGGTGCGGTCAATGCAAACGCGAATTCGGAAGTTGGGGTCGATGTCCTAATCGCTGCTGCAGACTACACGTATGAGAATCGGACAAATAGCTTTATATAGGGGAGGTGTTGCGTTTGATGGGTCGACTCCCCTGGTTGTGTGCACTGCACCAACTTCAAAGACCCTGTCTTGTTTAAGAAGTCAAAAGTTGGGGTGGATGTCCTAATCATTGCTGCAGTCTACGCATGTATGAGAATCAGACAAATAGCTTATATAGGGGAGGTGTTGCATTCGGTGGGTTGACTCCCCTGGTTGTGCGCACTGCGCCAACCTCAAAGACCCCGCATAGCAGAAGAAGTCGGAAGTCGGATTTTGGTGAGCACCAAGGCGTGCACCTTTGGTGCGGTCAACGCAGACGAATTCAGAAGTTGGGGTGGATGTCCTAATCGTTGTTGCAGGCTACACATGTATGAGAATCAGACAAATAGCTTATATAGGGGAGGTGTTGGGTTTGATGGGTCAACTCCCTTGGTTGTGCGCATTACGCCAACCTCAAAGACCTTGTTTTCGTTAAGAAGTCAAAAGTTGGGGTCAATGTCCTAATGGCTCCTGCAGGCTACACATGTATGAGAATCGGACAAATAGCTTATATAGGGGAGGTGTTGGGTTTGATGGGTCGACTCCCCTGGTTGTGCGCATTACGTCAACCTCAAAGACCTTGTTTTCGTTAAGAAGTCAAAAGTTGGGGTCGATGTCCTAATTGCTCCTGTAGACTACACATGTATGAGAATCAGACAAATAGCTTATATAGGGGAGGTGTTGGGTTTGATGGGTTGACTCCCCTAGTTGTTCGCATTACACCAACCTCAAAGACCTTGTTTTCGTTTAGAAGCCGAAAGTTGGGGTCGATGTCCTAATTGCTCCTGCAGGCTACGCATGTATGAGAATCAGACAAATAGCTTATATAGGGGAGGTGTTGGGTTTGATGGGTCGACTCCCCTGGTTGTGCGCATTGCGCCAACCTCAAAGACCCTGCATTGCGGATGAAGTCGAAAGTCAGAGTTTGGTGTGCTACAAGGTGTGGTCGAAGGTGCTCACCTAGGTGTGCACCTTTGGAGCACAGGAAAAGTGCCCTCCAAAAGTGCGCACCTTTGGAGTGCACAAAAGTGCCCTCCAAAAGTGCGCACCTTTGGAGCGCAGAAAAGTGCCCTCCAAAAAGTGCCCTCCAAAAGTGCGCACCTTTGGAGCGCAGAAAAGTGCCCTCCAAAAAGTGCCCTCCAAAAGTGCGCACCTTTGGAGCGCAGAAAAGTGCCCTCCAAAAAGTGCCCTCCAAAAGTGCGCACCTTTGGAGCGCAGAAAAGTGCCCTCCAAAAAGTGCCCTCCAAAAGTGCGCACCTTTGGAGCGCAGAAAAGTGCCCTCCAAAAAGTGCCCTCCAAAAGTGCGCACCTTTGGAGCGCAGAAAAGTGCCCTCCAAAAAGTGCCCTCCAAAAGTGCGCACCTTTGGAGCGCAGAAAAGTGCCCTCCAAAAAGTGCCCTCCAAAAGTGCGCACCTTTGGAGCGCAGAAAAGTGCCCTCCAAAAAGTGCCCTCCAAAAGTGCGCACCTTTGGAGCGCAGAAAAGTGCCCTCCAAAAAGTGCCCTCCAAAAGTGCGCACCTTTGGAGCGCAGAAAAGTGCCCTCCAAAAAGTGCCCTCCAAAAGTGCGCACCTTTGGAGCGCAGAAAAGTGCCCTCCAAAAGTGCGCACTTTTGGTGCGCACCAAGGCGCTGGTTCGGTCGTTGCAGGCGAGTTCGGAAGTTGGGGTCGATGTCCTGAGCGGAGGTGCAAACTACACAGGTGTCGGAATCGGACAAATAGCTTATATAGGGGAGGTGTATGCTTCGATGGGTCGACTCCCCAGGTTGAGCGCACCGCGCCAACCTCAAAGACCCTACGGTATGGATGAAGTCGGAAGTTGGGTCCGATGACCGATTCGATTAGTAGGTATGCTCATGAGGTCGGAATTTGGGTCCGATGACCTGCCATGTGCAGGAAGGCGAATGTTGACACTGTGCGTTGCAAGGTGCACACCAAGGCGCTGGTGCGGTCTTTTTAGTCGAGTTCGGAAGTTGGGGTCGATGTCCTGATCGGAGGTGCAAGCTACACAGGTGTGGGAATCGGACAAATAGCTTATATAGGGGAGGTGTATGCTTCGTTGGGTCGACTCCCCGGGTTGAGCGCACCGCGCCAACCTCAAAGACCCTACGGTATGGATGAAGTCGGAAGTTGGGTCCGATGACCGATTCGATATGTAGGCATACTCGCGAGGTCGGAATTTGGGTCCGATGACCTGCCACGTGCAGGAAGGCGAATGTTGGCACTGTGCGTTGCAAGGTGCGCACCAAGGCGCTGGTTCGGTCGTTGGAGGCGAGTTCGGAAGTTGGGGTCGATGTCTTGATCGGAGGTGCAAACTACACAGGTGTGGGAATCGGACAAATAGCTTATATAGGGGAGGTGTATGCTTCGTTGGGTCGACTCCCCGGGTTGAGCGCACCGCGCCAACCTCAAAGACCCTACGGTATGGATGAAGTCGGAAGTTGGGTCCGATGACCGATTCGATATGTAGGCATACTCGCGAGGTCGGAATTTGGGTCCGATGACCTGCCATGTGCAGGAAGGCGAATGTTGGGACTGTGCGTCGCAAGGTGCGCACCAAGGCGCTGGTGCCGTCGTTGCAGTCGAGTTCGGAAGTTGGGGTCGATGTCCTGGTCAGAGGTGCAAACTACACAGGTGTGGGAATCGGACAAATAGCTTATATAGGGGAGGTGTATGCTTCGATGGGTCGACTCCCTGGGTTGAGCGCACCGCGCCAACCTCAAAGACCCTACAGTATGGATGAAGTCGGAAGTTGGGTCCGATGACCGATTCGATACGTAGGCATATTGGCGAGGTCTGAATTTGTGTCCGATGACCTGCCATGCGCAGGAAGGCGGAATTTGGGTCCGATGACCGAGTTGATGGCGTGCCATGCGCAGAAAGGCGGAATTTGGGTCCGATGACCGAGTTGATGTTGATGGCCCGCCATGCACAGGAAGGCGGAATTTGGGTCCGATGACCGATTTGAAGGCGTGCCATACGCAAAAAGGCGGAGTTTGGGTCCGATGACCGAGTTGATATTGATGGCCCGCCATGCGCAGGAAGGCGGAATTTGGGTCCGATGACCTGACATACGCATGGAGTCCGACTCGGGGGCCGATGTTCGATTCGATGACTTGCATTGTGGGTAAAGTCGGAAGTTGTGGTCTTTGACCCGATTCGATGACCAGACTTCGGCTGCTTGAGAATCGGACAAATAACTTATATAGGGGAGGTAGTGTTCTCGAGCATCCTCCCCCCGTGCCCGTTTATGTCGATTGATGCTGGTGCTCGACTGGTTGGAGCGCTCGGATGCAAAAATCTTGCACCAGGATTTATCGATTGTGATGGACACGGCAAGTCTCCTGATTGCTATGCAGGAGCTCATCGTGAATCTCTATGCGGCCTTGGTATGGACTCGACCTGCGGAATGGTTCGGCAATGGTAGTCGCTCCAACACGTCCTTGCAATGGCCACAGAGGTGATTCGACTAGAGCTCCAGTCTAGCTTTTGGGTTGCTTGGCGGACTGGTATAGCCGCGATCGAGTTCCGGCCATGAACGTTTTAGATAGCTCTTGGGCTTTCTGGGACGGAAGTCGGAAGTTTGGGCTGTTGTCCGATTTGATGACCATTCTTCGGATGTGTGAGAATCGGACAAATAACTTATATAGGGGACTGTGTTGTCTCACGCAGCCCCCTCCGTGCCCCTCTATCTCGACCGATGTTGGTGCTTGAAAGGGTTGGGATCGCTCGGATTTATAAACGTGCACCACCATTTGTCGAGTGTGAGGGACGCGGCAGGTCTCCTAAATGCTATGCGGGCGCTCTCTGAGAATCTCTATCCGGCCTCGACACAGACTAGTCTTGCTGAATGGTTTGGCACTGGTAGTCGATCCAACACGTCGTTGTTGTGGCCGCCTAGGCGATTCGATTCGAGCCCCCGTCTAGCTTTTGGGTTGCTTGGCGGATTTTGCCCTATCCGCAAGTGAGCTCGGTCCCTAAACGTTCGAGAAACCCGATTGCTATGCGCCGACTCTCTTTCTTGCGAGCCTCCATCTAGCTTTTGGGTCTCTACGGAACGGAAGTCGGAATCTGGGACCGTTGTTTGATTCGACGAGGCAGACTACGGTTGTGCGAGAATCGGACAAATAACTTATATAGGGGAGGTGTTGACTGGAGCATTCTCCCCCGTGCCCCTCTAACTCGACCAATGCTGGCGCTCGAACGGTGGTAGCGCTCGGATTTTCATTGAGCGCCAGCATTGGTCGATTTAGAGGGGCATGCGAGATTCCCGAATGCTATGCGAGGGCTCTAACGGAAATGTCTATTGGTTTCGGTATGGATGCAATTGCGAGTGGTTCGGCAAAGGTAGTCGTTCCGATGCGTCCATGTCGTGGCCAAATCGATAATTCGATTTGAGCCCTCGTATAGCATTTGGGTCTCTCGATGTGATTCCGCATTCCAGTCCCTTTGGGCACTGCTTGAGCCGCATCCCAGGGGGTTCCCTTCCCAATAATCTGCCTCGCAACCCGATTGCTATGCGGTGAGGCTCCTCGGCCGCCTCGGAACTATCTGTGTATCAGACGCATCGCGGGATAAGGGGTTGGCAACGGTAGTCGCCCCAAGCGCGTCCGATGCTTGGACCATTCCGAGGCGGCCCTGAAGCCTCTTCCGTCTAGCCGTTGGGTCCTTCTCGCCGCATCCCTCGCCTCGCACCCCGATTGCTATGCGGTGAGGCTCCTCGGCCGCCTCGGAACTATCTGTGTATCGGACGCGTCGCGGGATAAGGGGTTGTCACTGGTAGTCGCCCCAAGCGCGTCCGATGCTTGGACCATTCCGAGGCGGCCCTGAAGCCTCTTCCGTCTAGCCGTTGGGTCCTTCTCGCCGCATCCCTCGCCTCGCACCCCGATTGCTATGCGGTGAGGCTCCTCGGCCGCCTCGGAACTATCTGTGTATCGGACGCGTCGCGGGATAAGGGGTTGTCATTGGTAGTCGCCCCAAGCGCGTCCGATGCTTGGACCATTCCGAGGCGGCCCTGAAGCCTCTTCCGTCTAGCCGTTGGGTCCTTCTCGCCGCATCCCTCGCCTCGCACCCCGATTGCTATGCGGTGAGGCTCCTCGGCCGCCTCGGAACTATCTGTGTATCGGACGCGTCGCGGGATAAGGGGTTGTCACTGGTAGTCGCCCCAAGCGCGTCCGATGCTTGGACCATTCCGAGGCGGCCCTGAAGCCTCTTCCGTCTAGCCGTTGGGTCCTTCTCGCCGCATCCCTCGCCTCGCACCCCGATTGCTATGCGGTGAGGCTCCTCGGCCGCCTCGGAACTATCTGTGTATCGGACGCGTCGCGGGATAAGGGGTTGTCACTGGTAGTCGCCCCAAGCGCGTTCGATGCTTGGACCATTCCGAGGCGGCCCTGAAGCCTCTTCCGTCTAGCCGTTGGGTCCTTCTCGCCGCATCCCTCGCCTCGCACCCCGATTGCTATGCGGTGAGGCTCCTCGGCCGCCTTGGAACTATCTGTGTATCGGACGCGTCGCGGGATAAGGGGTTGTCACTGGTAGTCGCCCCAAGCGCGTCCGATGCTTGGACCATTCCGAGGCGGACCCGAAGCCTCTTCCGTCTAGCCGTTGGGTCCTTCTCGCCGCATCCTTCGCCTCGCACCCCGATTGCTATGCGGTGAGGCTCCTCGGCCGCCTCGGAACTATCTGTGTATCGGACGCGTCGCGGGATAAGGGGTTGTCACTGGTAGTCGCCCCAAGCGCGTCCGATGCTTGGACCATTCCGAGGCGGACCCGAAGCCTCTTCCGTCTAGCCGTTGGGTCCTTCTCGCCGCATCCCTCGCCTCGCACCCCGATTGCTATGCGGTGAGGCTCCTCGGCCGCCTTGGAACTATCTGTGTATCGGACGCGTCGCGGGATAAGGGGTTGTCACTGGTAGTCGCCCCAAGCGCGTCCGATGCTTGGACCATTCCGAGGCGGACCCGAAGCCTCTTCCGTCTAGCCGTTGGGTCCTTCTCGCCGCATCCCTCGCCTCGCACCCCGATTGCTATGCGGTGAGGCTCCTCGGCCGCCTTGGAACTATCTGTGTATCGGACGCGTCGCGGGATAAGGGGTTGTCACTGGTAGTCGCCCCAAGCGCGTCCGATGCTTGGACCATTCCGAGGCGGACCCGAAGCCTCTTCCGTCTAGCCGTTGGGTCCTTCTCGCCGCATCCCTCGCCTCGCACCCCGATTGCTATGCGGTGAGGCTCCTCGGCCGCCTTGGAACTATCTGTGTATCGGACGCGTCGCGGGATAAGGGGTTGTCACTGGTAGTCGCCCCAAGCGCGTCCGATGCTTGGACCATTCCGAGGCGGCCCCGAAGCCTCTTCCGTCTAGCCGTTGGGTCCTTCTCGCCGCATCCCTCGCCTCGCACCCCGATTGCTATGCGGTGAGGCTCCTCGGCCGCCTTGGAACTATCTGTGTATCGGACGCGTCGCGGGATAAGGGGTTGTCACTGGTAGTCGCCCCAAGCGCGTCCGATGCTTGGACCATTCCGAGGCGGCCCCGAAGCCTCTTCCGTGTAGCCGTTGGGTCCTTCTCGCCGCATCCCTCGCCTCGCACCCCGATTGCTATGCGGTGAGGCTCCTCGGCCGCCTTGGAACTATCTGTGTATCGGACGCGTCGCGGGATAAGGGGTTGTCACTGGTAGTCGCCCCAAGCGCGTCCGATGCTTGGACCATTCCGAGGCGGACCTGAAGCCTCTTCCCTCTAGCCGTTGGGGCTTTCTCGCCGCATCCCTCGCCTCGCACCCTGATTGCTATGCTGTGAGGCTCCTCGGCCGCCTTGGAACTATCTGTGTATCGGACGCATCGCGGGATAAGGGGTTGGCAGTGGTAGTCGCCCCAAGCGCATCCGATGCTTGGACCATTCCGAGGCGGCCCTGCAGCCTCTTCCGTCTAGCCGTTGGGGCCATCTCGCCGCATCCCCCACCTCGCACCACGATTGCTATGCGGTGAGGCTCCTTGGCCGCCTCGGAACTATCTGTGTATCGGACGCATCGCGGGATAAGGGGTTGTCACTGGTAGTCGCCCCAAGCGCGTCCGATGCTTGGACTATTCCGAGGCGGCCCTGCAGCCTCTTCCGTCTAGCCGTTGGGGCCATCTCGCTGCATCCCCCACCTCCTCGGCCGCCTCGGAACTATCTGTGTATCGGACGCATCGCGGGATAAGGGGTTGGCAGTGGTAGTCGCCCCAAGCGCGTCCGATGCTTGGACTATTCCGAGGCAGCCCTGCAGCCTCTTCCGTCTAGCCTTTGGGGCCATCTCGCCGCATCCCTCGCCTCGCACCCCGATTGCTATGCGGTGAGGCTCCTCGGCCGCCTGGGAACTATCTTCGTATCGGACGCATCGCGGGATAAGGGGTTGTCACTGGTAGTCGCCCCAAGCGCGTCCGATGCTTGGACTATTCCGAGGCGGCCCTGTGGCCTCTTCCGTCTAGCCGTTGGGGCCATCTCGCCGCATCCCCCACCTCGCACCCCGATTGCTATGCGGTGAGGCTCTTCGGCCGCCTTGGAACTATCTTCGTATCGGACGCATCGCGGGATAAGGGGTTGTCACTGGTAGTGGCCCCAAGCGCGTCCGATGCTTGGACTATTCCGAGGCGGCCCTGCAGCCTCTTCCGTCTAGCCGTTGGGGCCATCTCGCCGCATCCCCCACCTCGCACCCCGATTGCTATGCGGTGAGGCTCCTCGGCCGCCTTGGAACTATCTTCGTATCGGACGCATCGCGGGATAAGGGGTTGTCACTGGTAGTCGCCCCAAGCGCGTCCGATGCTTGGACTATTCCGACGCGGCCCTGTGGCCTCTTCCGTCTAGCCGTTGGGGCCATCTCGCCGCATCCCCCACCTCGCACCCCGATTGCTATGCGGTGAGGCTCCTCGGCCGCCTTGGAACCATCTTCGTATCGGACGCATCGCGGGATAGGGGGCTGTCACTGGTAGTCGCCCCAAGCGTGTCCGATGCTTGGACCATTCCTAGGCGGCCCTGAAGCCTCTTCCGTCTAGCCGTTGGGGCCTTCCCGCCCCATCCCTCGCCTCGCACCCCCGATTGCTATGCGGTGAGGCTCCTCGGCCGCCTTGGAACCATCTGTGTATCGGACGCATCGCGGGATAAGGGGTTGGCACTGGCAGTCGCCCCAAGCGCGTCCGATGCTTGGACCATTCCGAGGTGGCCCTGAAGCCTCTTCCGTCTAGCCGTTGGGGCCTTCCCGCCCCATCCCTCGCCTCGCACCCCGATTGATATGCGGTGAGGCTCCTCGGCCGCCTTGGAACTATCTGTGTATCGGACGCATCGCGGGATAAGGGGTTGGCACTGGTAGTCGTCCCAATCGCATCCGATGCTTGGACCATTCCGAGGCGGCCCTGCAGCCTCTTCCGTTTAGCCGTCGGGGCCTTCCCGCCGCATCCCTCGCCTCGCATCCCGATTCCTATGCGGTGAGTCTTCTCGGCCGCCGCGGAACTATACCTGTTATTGCTACTGCATCCTTCGGCTGGTAACCTCCTCTGCCGCCTTGGAACGTTCTCTTTGTCGGACGCGTCGCGGGATAAGGGGTTGGCACTGGTAGTCGCCCCAAGCGCGCCCGATGCATAGACCGCTCCGAGTCGACCTTGCTTTCAGCCTCTCACATGCATAGACCTCTCTGAGTCGACCCTGCAGCCTCTCACGTTTAGCCTTTGGAATCTCGCCTCACAACATGATTGCTATCCTTGATGCATCCCTTGCCTCGAGCCCTGATTGCTTTCTTGGCTGCATCCCTCCTCTCCTCACAGCCCGGTTGTCATCACTGCTTCATCCGTCGCTTCATGCATTCTGGCTGCTGGGCCCTTCCCACCGCACACCTCGATTGCTATCTCTTCTGCATCACACACCCCGATTGCTATCTCTGCTACATCCCTCGGCTCTCACTTCTGCATCCTTCGCCTCACACCTCGATTGCTATCAATGCTGCATCCGTAACCTCACACCCCGATTGCTATGCGGGGAGGCTCCTTGGCCGCCTTGGAAATTTCTGTGTGTCGGACGCACCGCGGGATAAGGGGTTGGCACTGGTAGTCGCCCCAAGTGCGCCCGATTCTTAGACCGCTTCGAGGTGACCTCGTAGCCTCTTTCGTCCAGGCTTCCTGCCTTCAACGCCCTTTTTACACCTCGATTGCTATGCGCGGGCTCGTTGGCGTCTATCACCTCTCTGCGAAGAGTGGCACGATGATTGTTGGGGTAAATCG
>NW_026728997.1:17500-40000 GCF_030272615.1 Cryptomeria japonica | reverse complement strand
GTGTGCTCCAAGGTGCGGCGTGCACGAAGTCGGAGCCCGGTTTGCCCCGGGTGCGCACCTCGCGTGCACCTTCGCCGCGGTGGGCACCATGGCGTGCACGAAGTCGGAGCCCGGTTTGCCCCGGGTGCGCACCTCGCGTGCACCTTCGCCGGGGTGGGCACCTTGGTGTGCAGACCTTGGCTGGGTTGCGCGCCCTGGTGGGCACCATGGTGCGCACCAAGGAGCGCTCCGAAGTGTGCTCCAAGGTGCGGCCTGCACGAAGTCGGAGCCCGGTTTGCCCCGGGTGTGCACCTCGGGTGGGCACCTTGGTGCGCATGCCTTGCCTGGGCTGCGCACCAGGGCGGGCTCAAGATGGCACCCGCGTTCCTTTTTTTTCACTATCTTTCAAAACGGAAATTTTAAAATCTCATTTTTTTTTGCCTTTTTCTGGAAATTAGTGAAGGCAGCGCATCAAAGGTGCGCACCTCGCTGCCCACCACGGTGCGCAACGCCGGTGGGCACCCGGGAGTGCTTCGAAGTGTGCTCCAAGGTGCTGCGTGCACGTTGTCGGAGCCCGGTTTGCCCCGGGTGCGCACCTCGCGTGCACCTTCGTCGGGGTGGGCACCTTGGCTGGGTTTGCCCCGGCTGCGCTCCGAAGCGGGGTTATTGGAGCGCCGCCTCTTTTTTTGTCGGAGCGTTTGGTGGGGTTTCTCGCATTGGCTCTTCCGAGGCCCGGTTGCCACCCTGGCGCGCACGAAGTCGGAAGTAGGGTTAATTGCCCGGGTGCGCACCTTTGCCAGGGTGGGCACCTTACCTGGGCTGCGCACCAGGGCGGGCTCAAGATGGCACGCGCGTTCCGTTTTTTTCACTATCTTTCAAAACGGAAATTTTAAAATCTCCTTTTTTTTTTGCCTTTTCTGGAAATTAGTGAAGGCAGCGCATCAAAGGTGCGCACCTCGCTGCCCACCTTGGTGTGCTCTGAGGTGCGCACCCGGGAGCGCTACGAAGTGTGCTCCAAGGTGCGGCGTGCACGTTGTCGGAGCCCGGTTTGCCCCGGGTGCGCACCTCGCCTGCACCTTGGCCGGGGTGGGCACCTTGGCTGGGTTTGCCCAGGGTGCGCTCCGAAGCGGGGTTACTGGAGCGCCCCCTCTTTTTTTGTCAGAGCGTTTGGTGGGGTTTCTCGCATTGGCTCTTCCCAGGCCCGGTTGTTGGGTGCGCTCCCACCCTGGCGCGCGCGAAGTTGGAAGTTGGGTTAATTGCCCGGGCGCGCACCTTCGCCAGGGTGGGCACCTTGGTGCGCACACCTTGGCTGGGCTGCGCACCAGGGCGGGCTCAAGATGGCACCAGCATTCCCTTTTTCTCACTATCTTTCAAAACGGAAATTTTAAAATCTCGTTTTTTTTTTGCCTTTTATGGAAATTAGTGAAGGCATCGCATCAAAGGTGCGCACCTCGCTGCCCACCTTGGTGTGCTCCGAGGTGCCCACCACGGTGCGCAACGCCGGTGCGAACCCGGGAGCGCCCCGATGTGTGCTCCAAGGTGCGGCGTGCACGAAGTCGGACCCCGGTTTGCCCCGGGTGCGCACCTCGCGTGCACCTTGGTGCGCACACCTTGGCTGGGTTGCGCGGCCTGGTGGGCACCATGGTGCGCACCAAGGAGCGCTCCGAAGTGTGCTCCAAGGTGCGGCGTGCACGAAGTCGGAGCCCGGTTTGCCCCGGGTACGCACCTCGCGTGCACCTTCGCCGGGGTGGGCACCTCGGCTGGGTTGCGCGCCCTGGTGCGCACCAAGGAGCGCTCCGAAGTGTGCTCCAAGGTGCGGCGTGCACGAAGTCGGAGCCCGGTTTGCCCCGGGTGCGCACCTTCGCCGCGGTGCGCACCATGGCGTGCACGAAGTCGGAGCCCGGTTTGCCCCGGGTGCGCACCTCGCGTGCACCTTCGGCGGGGTTGCGCGCCCTGGTGGGCACCATGGTGCGCACCAAGGAGCGCTCCGAAGTGTGCTCCAAGGTGCGGCGTGCACGAAGTCGGAGCCCGGTTTGCCCCGGGTGCGCACCTCGCGTGCACCTTCGGCGGGGTTGCGCGCCCTGGTGGGCACCATGGTGCGCACCAAGGAGCGCTCCGAAGTGTGCTCCAAGGTGCGGCGTGCACGAAGTCGGAGCCCGGTTTGCCCCGGGTGCGCACCTCGCGTGCACCTTCGCCGCGGTGGGCACCATGGCGTGCACGAAGTCGGAGCCCGGTTTGCCCCGGGTGCGCACCTCGCGTGCACCTCGCGTGCACCTTCGCCGGGGTGGGCACCTCGGCTGGGTTGCGCGCCCTGGTGCGCACCAAGGAGCGCTCCGAAGTGTGCTCCAAGGTGCGGCGTGCACGAAGTCGGAGCCCGGTTTGCCCCGGGTGCGCACCTCGCGTGCACCTTCGCCAGGGTGGGCACCTCGGTGCGCACACCTTCTCAATGTTTTCTTGCCTTTTCTGGAAATTGGTGAAGGCAGCGCATCAAAGGTGCGCACCTCGGTGTGCTCCGAGGTGCGAACCCGAGAGCGCTCCGAGGTGCCCACGAAGTCGAAAGTCGGGTTAATTGCATTGTTTTCCCCGGGTGCGCTCCGAGGTGCGCAACATCGGCGCGCACCAAGGAGGGCTCCGAAGTGTGCTCCAAGGTGCGCACGATGGCGTGCACCTCTGGTGCGCACGATTCGGAGCTCGGTTTGACCGGGGTGCGCACACCTTGGCTGGGTTGCGCACCTTTTGTGCGCTCCAAGGTGCGCACGAAGTCGGAGCTCGGTTTGCCCCGGGTGCGCACCTTCGCCAGGGTGCGCACCTTGATGCGCACGCCTTGGCTGGGCTGCGCACCTTGGTGGGCGCCATGGTGCGCACCTTTCGTGCGCTCCAAGGTGCGCACGAAGTCGGAGCTCGGTTTGCCCCGGGTGCGCACCTTGGTGGGCGCCATGGTGCACTCCGAGGTGCCCAAGATTGGTGCGCACCAAGGAGCGCTCCGAAGTGCGCTCCAAGGTGCGCGCGAAGTCGAAAGTTGGGTTAATTGTCCGGTTTGCCTCGGGTGCGCACCTTGCGTGCACCTTCGCCAGGGTGGGCGCCTTGGTGCGCACACCTTGGCTGGGCTGCGCACACCTTGGCACCCGCGTTTCCTTCATTTTAAATTTTTTTTTTTTACAATCTCTCAAGTGGGAAATTCTATAATCTCAACTTTTTTTGCCTTTTCAGGAAACTTTTGAATGGAGCGCATCATTGGTGCGCTCCGAAGTGTGCTCCAAAGCTCTCTCCAGCTGCGTGCACCTGCCCCGGCCGCGCACCCGGCCCCGCCCAGCTTCGCTCACCTGTCCCGGGCGTCTGGTGCGGAACCTTAGAGTAAGAAACATCACCGTGCACCTTGGCCAACGTGCGCGACTCGACCGAGCGCGCACTGGCCGAGGTGCACACCGATTTCACCTGGGTGCGCGCGCAGCACCTCGGGCGCACCGGGGTGCGCGCACAACGCCCGGGTTGCACCGTGGCCTGTGTGCTCGGGGCGCCTCGGGTGCGCGCTCGGTGTCGCCCCCCGCGCGCGCGGTAGTGCGGGCAGCGCACCCCGGCCCGGCCCGGCCCCGACGAGAACGCAAACGGGCAAAAGGTTTATTCAAATAGCATTGCGATGCCCGGCGAAAAACTAAAAAAGGGTGCAACACCGGGACTTCCCGGGAGGTCACCCATCCCAGTACTACTTCGGCCCAAGCGCGCTTAACTGCGGAGTTCTGATGGGATCCGGTGCACTAACGCTGGTATGATCGCACCCGTTATGAGCTTGTCGCAGTGTGTACTTAGCAAACCGCGACCCACGTGCGAATCCACCCCGGCCACCCACCCCCGTCGAGGTGCACACCCTCCCTCGCGAAGTGCGCCCCGTTCGCCAAGTGTGAGCCCTGCCCGGGTGCGCGCACCTTGCTAGGGCGTCGGGTGTGCACCCGGCCCGGCCTACGTGCGTGCACCTGTAGGGGGCGTCGTGTGCGTGCAGTGTCCCGTCTGCAACGCGGTGCCCACACACCACCTCGGGCGCAACGACCTGCGCTCACATGTGGGCCGAGTGCACCTTGGTGCATGTTCGGGGCGCCTCGGGTGCACGCTCGATCTTGCCCCGGTGCACCAAGGCGCTCGGTTTGCCCCGGGTGCGCACTTGGTGCAAGGTGGGCACCCAAAATAGGGATCAAGCACCAAAACACAAGTTTCGGGATGCAAAATGGGACCCAAGGACCACAAATGCGTTCCAAGACCCATGATGGGTCCACGAGAACAAAAATGTGTTCCGAGACTTAATAAACAAATATTGGGTTTTAGGAGAAGAAACATGCTCTGATGCCCAAAACGAGAATCGACCCCGAAAAGGCCACAGGCCAAAAGTGGGATGCGAGACAAAAAAAAATGGGACCCGAGGACCAAAATTGGGTTCCCAGGTCGAAGACAGGGCAACCGGACAAGAAACGACCTCTAAGGCTCGAAATGAGTCCCGACGACTAAAACTTGACAAGAAGCACCCATCAGGCACCCAACTCGACACCCATGGGATGCCGACCCACCCGGGCTTCCACCTAGCACACCTTGGCACCCACCCACCCTCGCACCCAACCTCGCACCCAACTTAGCACCTTTGAACCCACATTGGCACTCACCCTGACCCTGGCACCTTGGAACCCACATTGGCACTCACCTTGACCCTGGCACCCACCTTTGCACTCACCTTGGGACCCACCCTGGCTCCCACCTCGGCACCCACCCAGACACCCACCTTGGTTCCTTGGCACCCACCTTGGATCCTTGGCACCCACCCCGACACCCACCTTGGCACGCAACTTGGCTACTTGCCACCCACCTTGGCTCCTTGACGCCCACCCCGACAACCACCCCGTGACCTACCCTGGCTAGGGTTGGTGCACACCCACCCTGGTGCCCACCTTGGCACCCACCCTATGACCCACCTTGGCACGCACCTTAGTACCCACCCCGTTACCCACCCTAGGACCCACCCCGTGACCCACCTTGGCCAGGGTGGGTGCCTTGGTGCGCACAACTTGCCTGGGCTGCACACCAGGGCGGGCTCAAGATGGCACCCGCGTTCCGTTTTTTTCACTATCTTTCAAAACGGAAATTTTAAAATCTCATTTTTTTCTTTTTTTTGCCTTTTCTGGAAATTAGTGAAGGCAGCGCATCAAAGGTGCGCAATGCTGGTGCGAACCCGGGAGCGCTCCGATGTGTGCTCCAAGGTGCGGCGTGCACGAAGTCCGAGCCCGGTTTGCCCCGGGTGCGCACCTCGCGTGCACCTTCGCCGGGGTGAGCACCTTGGCTGGGTTGCGCGCCCTGGTGCGTACCAAGGAGCGCTCTGAAGTGTGCTCCAAGGTGCGGCGTGCACGAAGTCGGAGCCCGGTTTGCCCCGGGTGTGCACCTCGGGTGCGCACCTCGCGTGCACCTTCGCTGCGGTGGGCACCTTGGCTGGGTTGCGCGCCTTGGTGGGCACCATGCAGTGCACGAAGTCGGAGCCCGGTTTGCCCCGGGCGCGCACCTCCGCCAGGGTGGGCACCTTGGTGCGCACAACTTGCCTGGGCTGCGCATCAGGAAGGGCTCAAGATGGCACCCGCGTTCCGTTTTTTTCACTATCTTTCAGAACGGAAATTTTAAAATATCGTTTTTTTTTGCCTTTTCTGGAAATTAGTGAAGGCAGCGCATCAAAGGTGCGCAACGCTGGTGCGAACCTGGGAGCGCTCCGATGTGTGCTCCAAGGTGCGGCGTGCACGAAGTCGGAGCCCGGTTTGCCTCGGGTGCGCCCTGGTGGGCACCATGGTGCGCACCAAGGAGCGCTCCGAAGTGTGCTCCAAGGTGCGGCCTGCACGAAGTCGGAGCCCGGTTTGCCCCGGGTGTGCACCTCGGGTGGGCACCTTGGTGCGCATGCCTTGCCTGGGCTGCGCACCAGGGCGGGCTCAAGATGGCACCCGCGTTCCTTTTTTTTCACTATCTTTCAAAACGGAAATTTTAAAATCTCATTTTTTTTTGCCTTTTTCTGGAAATTAGTGAAGGCAGCGCATCAAAGGTGCGCACCTCGCTGCCCACCACGGTGCGCAACGCCGGTGGGCACCCGGGAGTGCTTCGAAGTGTGCTCCAAGGTGCTGCGTGCACGTTGTCGGAGCCCGGTTTGCCCCGGGTGCGCACCTCGCGTGCACCTTCGTCGGGGTGGGCACCTTGGCTTGGTTTGCCCCGGCTGCGCTCCGAAGCGGGGTTATTGGAGCGCCGCCTCTTTTTTTGTCGGAGCGTTTGGTGGGGTTTCTCGCATTGGCTCTTCCGAGGCCCGGTTGCCACCCTGGCGCGCACGAAGTCGGAAGTAGGGTTAATTGCCCGGGTGCGCACCTTTGCCAGGGTGGCACCTTACCTGGGCTGCGCACCAGGGCGGGCTCAAGATGGCACGCGCGTTCCGTTTTTTTCACTATCTTTCAAAACGGAAATTTTAAAATCTCCTTTTTTTTTTGCCTTTTCTGGAAATTAGTGAAGGCAGCGCATCAAAGGTGCGCACCTCGCTGCCCACCTTGGTGTGCTCTGAGGTGCGCACCCGGGAGCGCTACGAAGTGTGCTCCAAGGTGCGGCGTGCACGTTGTCGGAGCCCGGTTTGCCCCGGGTGCGCACCTCGCCTGCACCTTGGCCGGGGTGGGCACCTTGGCTGGGTTTGCCCAGGGTGCGCTCCGAAGCGGGGTTACTGGAGCGCCCCCTCTTTTTTTGTCAGAGAGTTTGGTGGGGTTTCTCGCATTGGCTCTTCCCAGGCCCGGTTGTTGGGTGCGCTCCCACCCTGGCGCGCGCGAAGTTGGAAGTTGGGTTAATTGCCCGGGCGCGCACCTTCGCCAGGGTGGGCACCTTGGTGCGCAAACCTTGGCTGGGCTGCGCACCAGGGCGGGCTCAAGATGGCACCAGCATTCCCTTTTTCTCACTATCTTTCAAAACGGAAATTTTAAAATCTCGTTTTTTTTTTGCCTTTTATGGAAATTAGTGAAGGCATCGCATCAAAGGTGCGCACCTCGCTGCCCACCTTGGTGTGCTCCGAGGTGCCCACCACGGTGCGCAACGCCGGTGCGAACCCGGGAGCGCCCCGATGTGTGCTCCAAGGTGCGGCGTGCACGAAGTCGGACCCCGGTTTGCCCCGGGTGCGCACCTCGCGTGCACCTTGGTGCGCACACCTTGGCTGGGTTGCGCGGCCTGGTGGGCACCATGGTGCGCACCAAGGAGCGCTCCGAAGTGTGCTCCAAGGTGCGGCGTGCACGAAGTCGGAGCCCGGTTTGCCCCGGGTGCGCACCTTCGCCGCGGTGGGCACCATGGCGTGCACGAAGTCGGAGCCCGGTTTGCCCCGGGTGCGCACCTCGCGTGCACCTTCGCCGGGGTGGGCACCTCGGCTGGGTTGCGCGCCCTGGTGCGCACCAAGGAGCGCTCTGAAGTGTGCTCCAAGGTGCGGCGTGCACGAAGTCAGAGCCCGGTTTGCCCCGGGTGTGCACCTCGGGTGCGCACCTCGCGTGCACCTTCGCTGCGGTGGGCACCTTGGCTGGGTTGCGCGCCTTGGTGGGCACCATGCAGTGCACGAAGTCGGAGCCCGGATTGCCCCGGGCGCGCACCTCCGCCAGGGTGGGCACCTTGGTGCGCACAACTTGCCTGGGCTGCGCACCAGGAAGGGCTCAAGATGGCACCCGCGTTCCGTTTTTTTCACTATCTTTCAGAACGGAAATTTTAAAATCTCGTTTTTTTTTGCCTTTTCTTGAAATTAGTGAAGGCAGCGCATCAAAGGTGCGCAACGCTGGTGCGAACCTGGGAGCGCTCCGATGTGTGCTCCAAGGTGCGGCGTGCACGAAGTCGGACCCCGGTTTGCCCCGGGTGCGCACCTCGCGTGCACCTTGGTGCGCACACCTTGGCTGGGTTGCGCGCCCTGGTGGGCACCATGGTGCGCACCAAGGAGCGCTCCGAAGTGTGCTCCAAGGTGCGGCGTGCACGAAGTCGGAGCCCGGTTTGCCCCGGGTGCGCACCTCGCGTGCACCTTCGCCGCGGTGGGCACCATGGCGTGCACGAAGTCGGAGCCCGGTTTGCCCCGGGTGCGCACCTCGCGTGCACCTTCGCCGGGGTGGGCACCTTGGTGTGCAGACCTTGGCTGGGTTGCGCGCCCTGGTGGGCACCATGGTGCGCACCAAGGAGCGCTCCGAAGTGTGCTCCAAGGTGCGGCCTGCACGAAGTCGGAGCCCGGTTTGCCCCGGGTGTGCACCTCGGGTGGGCACCTTGGTGCGCATGCCTTGCCTGGGCTGCGCACCAGGGCGGGCTCAAGATGGCACCCGCGTTCCTTTTTTTTCACTATCTTTCAAAACGGAAATTTTAAAATCTCATTTTTTTTTGCCTTTTTCTGGAAATTAGTGAAGGCAGCGCATCAAAGGTGCGCACCTCGCTGCCCACCACGGTGCGCAACGCCGGTGGGCACCCGGGAGTGCTTCGAAGTGTGCTCCAAGGTGCTGCGTGCACGTTGTCGGAGCCCGGTTTGCCCCGGGTGCGCACCTCGCGTGCACCTTCGTCGGGGTGGGCACCTTGGCTGGGTTTGCCCCGGCTGCGCTCCGAAGCGGGGTTATTGGAGCGCCGCCTCTTTTTTTGTCGGAGCGTTTGGTGGGGTTTCTCGCATTGGCTCTTCCGAGGCCCGGTTGCCACCCTGGCGCGCACGAAGTCGGAAGTAGGGTTAATTGCCCGGGTGCGCACCTTTGCCAGGGTGGGCACCTTACCTGGGCTGCGCACCAGGGCGGGCTCAAGATGGCACGCGCGTTCCGTTTTTTTCACTATCTTTCAAAACGGAAATTTTAAAATCTCCTTTTTTTTTTGCCTTTTCTGGAAATTAGTGAAGGCAGCGCATCAAAGGTGCGCACCTCGCTGCCCACCTTGGTGTGCTCTGAGGTGCGCACCCGGGAGCGCTACGAAGTGTGCTCCAAGGTGCGGCGTGCACGTTGTCGGAGCCCGGTTTGCCCCGGGTGCGCACCTCGCCTGCACCTTGGCCGGGGTGGGCACCTTGGCTGGGTTTGCCCAGGGTGCGCTCCGAAGCGGGGTTACTGGAGCGCCCCCTCTTTTTTTGTCAGAGCGTTTGGTGGGGTTTCTCGCATTGGCTCTTCCCAGGCCCGGTTGTTGGGTGCGCTCCCACCCTGGCGCGCGCGAAGTTGGAAGTTGGATTAATTGCCCGGGCGCGCACCTTCGCCAGGGTGGGCACCTTGGTGCGCACACCTTGGCTGGGCTGCGCACCAGGGCGGGCTCAAGATGGCACCAGCATTCCCTTTTTCTCACTATCTTTCAAAACGGAAATTTTAAAATCTCGTTTTTTTTTTGCCTTTTATGGAAATTAGTGAAGGCATCGCATCAAAGGTGCGCACCTCGCTGCCCACCTTGGTGTGCTCCGAGGTGCCCACCACGGTGCGCAACGCCGGTGCGAACCCGGGAGCGCCCCGATGTGTGCTCCAAGGTGCGGCGTGCACGAAGTCGGACCCCGGTTTGCCCCGGGTGCGCACCTCGCGTGCACCTTGGTGCGCACACCTTGGCTGGGTTGCGCGGCCTGGTGGGCACCATGGTGCGCACCAAGGAGCGCTCCGAAGTGTGCTCCAAGGTGCGGCGTGCACGAAGTCGGAGCCCGGTTTGCCCCGGGTACGCACCTCGCGTGCACCTTCGCCGGGGTGGGCACCTCGGCTGGGTTGCGCGCCCTGGTGCGCACCAAGGAGCGCTCCGAAGTGTGCTCCAAGGTGCGGCGTGCACGAAGTCGGAGCCCGGTTTGCCCCGGGTGCGCACCTTCGCCGCGGTGCGCACCATGGCGTGCACGAAGTCGGAGCCCGGTTTGCCCCGGGTGCGCACCTCGCGTGCACCTTCGGCGGGGTTGCGCGCCCTGGTGGGCACCATGGTGCGCACCAAGGAGCGCTCCGAAGTGTGCTCCAAGGTGCGGCGTGCACGAAGTCGGAGCCCGGTTTGCCCCGGGTGCGCACCTCGCGTGCACCTTCGGCGGGGTTGCGCGCCCTGGTGGGCACCATGGTGCGCACCAAGGAGCGCTCCGAAGTGTGCTCCAAGGTGCGGCGTGCACGAAGTCGGAGCCCGGTTTGCCCCGGGTGCGCACCTCGCGTGCACCTTCGCCGCGGTGGGCACCATGGCGTGCACGAAGTCGGAGCCCGGTTTGCCCCGGGTGCGCACCTCGCGTGCACCTTCGCCGGGGTGGGCACCTCGGCTGGGTTGCGCGCCCTGGTGCGCACCAAGGAGCGCTCCGAAGTGTGCTCCAAGGTGCGGCGTGCACGAAGTCGGAGCCCGGTTTGCCCCGGGTGCGCACCTCGCGTGCACCTTCGCCAGGGTGGGCACCTCGGTGCGCACACCTTCTCAATGTTTTCTTGCCTTTTCTGGAAATTGGTGAAGGCAGCGCATCAAAGGTGCGCACCTCGGTGTGCTCCGAGGTGCGAACCCGAGAGCGCTCCGAGGTGCCCACGAAGTCGAAAGTCGGGTTAATTGCATTGTTTTCCCCGGGTGCGCTCCGAGGTGCGCAACATCGGCGCGCACCAAGGAGGGCTCCGAAGTGTGCTCCAAGGTGCGCACGATGGCGTGCACCTCTGGTGCGCACGATTCGGAGCTCGGTTTGACCGGGGTGCGCACACCTTGGCTGGGTTGCGCACCTTTTGTGCGCTCCAAGGTGCGCACGAAGTCGGAGCTCGGTTTGCCCCGGGTGCGCACCTTCGCCAGGGTGCGCACCTTGATGCGCACGCCTTGGCTGGGCTGCGCACCTTGGTGGGCGCCATGGTGCGCACCTTTCGTGCGCTCCAAGGTGCGCACGAAGTCGGAGCTCGGTTTGCCCCGGGTGCGCACCTTGGTGGGCGCCATGGTGCACTCCGAGGTGCCCAAGATTGGTGCGCACCAAGGAGCGCTCCGAAGTGCGCTCCAAGGTGCGCGCGAAGTCGAAAGTTGGGTTAATTGTCCGGTTTGCCTCGGGTGCGCACCTTGCGTGCACCTTCGCCAGGGTGGGCGCCTTGGTGCGCACACCTTGGCTGGGCTGCGCACACCTTGGCACCCGCGTTTCCTTCATTTTAAATTTTTTTTTTTTACAATCTCTCAAGTGGGAAATTCTATAATCTCAACTTTTTTTGCCTTTTCAGGAAACTTTTGAATGGAGCGCATCATTGGTGCGCTCCGAAGTGTGCTCCAAAGCTCTCTCCAGCTGCGTGCACCTGCCCCGGCCGCGCACCCGGCCCCGCCCAGCTTCGCTCACCTGTCCCGGGCGTCTGGTGCGGAACCTTAGAGTAAGAAACATCACCGTGCACCTTGGCCAACGTGCGCGACTCGACCGAGCGCGCACTGGCCGAGGTGCACACCGATTTCACCTGGGTGCGCGCGCAGCACCTCGGGCGCACCGGGGTGCGCGCACAACGCCCGGGTTGCACCGTGGCCTGTGTGCTCGGGGTGCCTCGGGTGCGCGCTCGGTGTCGCCCCCGCGCGCGCGGTAGTGCGGGCAGCGCACCCCGGCCCGGCCCGGCCCCGACGAGAACGCAAACGGGCAAAAGGTTTATTCAAATAGCATTGCGACGCCCGGCGAAAAACTAAAAAAGGGTGCAACACCGGGACTTCCCGGGAGGTCACCCATCCCAGTACTACTCCGGCCCAAGCGCGCTTAACTGCGGAGTTCTGATGGGATCCGGTGCACTAATGCTGGTATGATCGCACCCGTTATGAGCTTGTCGCAGTGTGTACTTAGCAAACCGCGACCCACGTGCGAATCCACCCCGGCCACCCACCCCCGTCGAGGTGCACACCCTCCCTCGCGAAGTGCGCCCCGTTCGCCAAGTGTGAGCCCTGCCCGGGTGCGCGCACCTTGCTAGGGCGTCGGGTGTGCACCCGGCCCGGCCTACGTGCGTGCACCTGGAGGGGGCGTCGTGTGCGTGCAGTGTCCCGTCTGCAACGCGGTGCCCACACACCACCTCGGGCGCAACGACCTGCGCTCACATGTGGGCCGAGTGCACCTTGGTGCATGTTCGGGGCGCCTCGGGTGCACGCTCGATCTTGCCCCGGTGCACCAAGGCGCTCGGTTTGCCCCGGGTGCGCACTTGGTGCAAGGTGGGCACCCAAAATAGGGATCAAGCACCAAAACACAAGTTTCGGGATGCAAAATGGGACCCAAGGACCACAAATGCGTTCCAAGACCCATGATGGGTCCACGAGAACAAAAATGTGTTCCGAGACTTAATAAACAAATATTGGGTTTTAGGAGAAGAAACATGCTCTGATGCCCAAAACGAGAATCGACCCCGAAAAGGCCACAGGCCAAAAGTGGGATGCGAGACAAAAAAAAATGGGACCCGAGGACCAAAATTGGGTTCCCAGGTCGAAGACAGGGCAACCGGACAAGAAACGACCTCTAAGGCTCGAAATGAGTCCCGACGACTAAAACTTGACAAGAAGCACCCATCAGGCACCCAACTCGACACCCATGGGATGCCGACCCACCCGGGCTTCCACCTAGCACACCTTGGCACCCACCCACCCTCGCACCCAACCTCGCACCCAACTTAGCACCTTTGAACCCACATTGGCACTCACCCTGACCCTGGCACCTTGGAACCCACATTGGCACTCACCTTGACCCTGGCACCCACCTTTGCACTCACCTTGGGACCCACCCTGGCTCCCACCTCGGCACCCACCCAGACACCCACCTTGGTTCCTTGGCACCCACCTTGGATCCTTGGCACCCACCCCGACACCCACCTTGGCACGCAACTTGGCTACTTGCCACCCACCTTGGCTCCTTGACGCCCACCCCGACAACCACCCCGTGACCTACCCTGGCTAGGGTTGGTGCACACCCACCCTGGTGCCCACCTTGGCACCCACCCTATGACCCACCTTGGCACGCACCTTAGTACCCACCCCGTTACCCACCCTAGGACCCACCCCGTGACCCACCTTGGCCAGGGTGGGTGCACCCACCCTGGTGCCCACCTTGGCACCCACCCATCCTAGCACCCAGCCTGTGACCGGGCTTGGAACCCAACCTTGCACCCGCACCCGTCTTGGCCAGTGTGGGTGCGCACCCATCCTGGCACCCACGTTGTGACACACCCTTTAACCCACGCACCCTAGCACCCACGTTGGCACCCACCTTGGAACCCAACCTAGCAACTTGGCACCCACCCCGTGACCCACCTTGGCATCCACCATAGCAGTCGCCGACTTGGCACCCACCTCGGCACCCACCTTGACACTTGTGGACCCACCTTGCCACTCACCCTAGCATCGACCCATCCTAGCACCCACCCTGGCACCTTTGCACCCTAGCACTCACCCATCCTAGCACCTAACCTGTGACCCACCTTGACACTCACCCTCGCACCCACCTTGGAACCCAACCTAGCACCCACCCACCCTGACACCAACCCTAGCACCTACCCACCCTTGCACCCACCCTGTGACCCATCTTGGCACCCACCCATCCTACCACTCAACCTATCACCCACCTTCTCACCCACCTTGGCATCCACCTTAGCACCCACCCACACTGGCACCTTGGCACCCACCTCGGGCAAGGTGGGTGCACACCCACCCTGGCACCCAATTTAGAACCCACCGAGCATGTTACCCACCTTGGCACCCACATTGCAGCCCACCCTAGTACCCACCCTATGACCCACATTGGCATCCACACCCTAGCACCCAGGCACCTCGACACCCGCCTTGACACCCACCCTAGCACTGAACCTGTGACCCACCTTGGAACTCACCCTAGAACCCACCCACCCTGTGAACCACCTTGGCATCCACCTTAGCACCCACCCACCTTGGCACCCACTCTAGCACTCACCCATCCTAACACCCAACTTGTTACCCACCTTGGCACCCGCCCTCGCGTCCACCTTGAAACCCACCCTAGCACCCACCCACGCAGGAGCCCACCTTGGCACCCAACCTAACACCCACGCATCCTGGCACCCAACTTGTGACCCACCTTGGAACCCACCCTAGTACCCACCTTTGAACCCACTATATCACCAACCCACCTTGGCACCCACCCTATGACCCTCTTTGGAATCCACCCTAGCACGCACCCACCCTGGCACCCACCATGGAGCGCACCCTAGCACCCACCCACCTCGGCACGCACCTCAACACCCACCTTGGTGTGCGCACTGCGCCAACCTCTCAAAGACCCTATGTGGTGCGCTCCAAAGTGTACACCTTTGGTGCGCTCCAAGGTGCGCACCTTTGGTGCACACCGAGGTGCACACCAAAGTGTGCACCGAGGTGAGCACCAAAGTGCACTCCAGGGTGCACACCAAGGCGTGCACCTTTGGTGCGGTCAATGCAAACGAATTCGGAAGTTGGGGTCGATGTCCTAATCGCTGCTGCAGACTACACGTATGAGAATCGGACAAATAGCTTTATATAGGGGAGGTGTTGCGTTTGATGGGTCGACTCCCCTGGTTGTGTGCACTGCACCAACTTCAAAGACCCTGTCTTGTTTAAGAAGTCAAAAGTTGGGGTGGATGTCCTAATCATTGCTGCAGTCTACGCATGTATGAGAATCAGACAAATAGCTTATATAGGGGAGGTGTTGCATTCGGTGGGTTGACTCCCCTGGTTGTGCGCACTGCGCCAACCTCAAAGACCCCGCATAGCAGAAGAAGTCGGAAGTCGGATTTTGGTGAGCACCAAGGCGTGCACCTTTGGTGCGGTCAACGCAGACGAATTCAGAAGTTGGGGTGGATGTCCTAATCGTTGTTGCAGGCTACACATGTATGAGAATCAGACAAATAGCTTATATAGGGGAGGTGTTGGGTTTGATGGGTCAACTCCCTTGGTTGTGCGCATTACGCCAACCTCAAAGACCTTGTTTTCGTTAAGAAGTCAAAAGTTGGGGTCAATGTCCTAATGGCTCCTGCAGGCTACACATGTATGAGAATCGGACAAATAGCTTATATAGGGGAGGTGTTGGGTTTGATGGGTCGACTCCCCTGGTTGTGCGCATTACGTCAACCTCAAAGACCTTGTTTTCGTTAAGAAGTCAAAAGTTGGGGTCGATGTCCTAATTGCTCCTGTAGACTACACATGTATGAGAATCAGACAAATAGCTTATATAGGGGAGGTGTTGGGTTTGATGGGTTGACTCCCCTAGTTGTTCGCATTACACCAACCTCAAAGACCTTGTTTTCGTTTAGAAGCCGAAAGTTGGGGTCGATGTCCTAATTGCTCCTGCAGGCTACGCATGTATGAGAATCAGACAAATAGCTTATATAGGGGAGGTGTTGGGTTTGATGGGTCGACTCCCCTGGTTGTGCGCATTGCGCCAACCTCAAAGACCCTGCATTGCGGATGAAGTCGAAAGTCAGAGTTTGGTGTGCTACAAGGTGTGGTCGAAGGTGCTCACCTAGATGTGCACCTTTGGAGCACAGGAAAAGTGCCCTCCAAAAGTGCGCACCTTTGGAGTGCACAAAAGTGCCCTCCAAAAGTGCGCACCTTTGGAGCGCAGAAAAGTGCCCTCCAAAAAGTGCCCTCCAAAAGTGCGCACCTTTGGAGCGCAGAAAAGTGCCCTCCAAAAAGTGCCCTCCAAAAGTGCGCACCTTTGGAGCGCAGAAAAGTGCCCTCCAAAAAGTGCCCTCCAAAAGTGCGCACCTTTGGAGCGCAGAAAAGTGCCCTCCAAAAAGTGCCCTCCAAAAGTGCGCACCTTTGGAGCGCAGAAAAGTGCCCTCCAAAAAGTGCCCTCCAAAAGTGCGCACCTTTGGAGCGCAGAAAAGTGCCCTCCAAAAAGTGCCCTCCAAAAGTGCGCACCTTTGGAGCGCAGAAAAGTGCCCTCCAAAAAGTGCCCTCCAAAAGTGCGCACCTTTGGAGCGCAGAAAAGTGCCCTCCAAAAAGTGCCCTCCAAAAGTGCGCACCTTTGGAGCGCAGAAAAGTGCCCTCCAAAAAGTGCCCTCCAAAAGTGCGCACCTTTGGAGCGCAGAAAAGTGCCCTCCAAAAAGTGCCCTCCAAAAGTGCGCACCTTTGGAGCGCAGAAAAGTGCCCTCCAAAAGTGCGCACTTTTGGTGCGCACCAAGGCGCTGGTTCGGTCGTTGCAGGCGAGTTCGGAAGTTGGGGTCGATGTCCTGAGCGGAGGTGCAAACTACACAGGTGTCGGAATCGGACAAATAGCTTATATAGGGGAGGTGTATGCTTCGATGGGTCGACTCCCCAGGTTGAGCGCACCGCGCCAACCTCAAAGACCCTACGGTATGGATGAAGTCGGAAGTTGGGTCCGATGACCGATTCGATTAGTAGGTATGCTCATGAGGTCGGAATTTGGGTCCGATGACCTGCCATGTGCAGGAAGGCGAATGTTGACACTGTGCGTTGCAAGGTGCACACCAAGGCGCTGGTGCGGTCTTTTTAGTCGAGTTCGGAAGTTGGGGTCGATGTCCTGATCGGAGGTGCAAGCTACACAGGTGTGGGAATCGGACAAATAGCTTATATAGGGGAGGTGTATGCTTCGTTGGGTCGACTCCCCGGGTTGAGCGCACCGCGCCAACCTCAAAGACCCTACGGTATGGATGAAGTCGGAAGTTGGGTCCGATGACCGATTCGATATGTAGGCATACTCGCGAGGTCGGAATTTGGGTCCGATGACCTGCCACGTGCAGGAAGGCGAATGTTGGCACTGTGCGTTGCAAGGTGCGCACCAAGGCGCTGGTTCGGTCGTTGGAGGCGAGTTCGGAAGTTGGGGTCGATGTCTTGATCGGAGGTGCAAACTACACAGGTGTGGGAATCGGACAAATAGCTTATATAGGGGAGGTGTATGCTTCGTTGGGTCGACTCCCCGGGTTGAGCGCACCGCGCCAACCTCAAAGACCCTACGGTATGGATGAAGTCGGAAGTTGGGTCCGATGACCGATTCGATATGTAGGCATACTCGCGAGGTCGGAATTTGGGTCCGATGACCTGCCATGTGCAGGAAGGCGAATGTTGGGACTGTGCGTCGCAAGGTGCGCACCAAGGCGCTGGTGCCGTCGTTGCAGTCGAGTTCGGAAGTTGGGGTCGATGTCCTGGTCAGAGGTGCAAACTACACAGGTGTGGGAATCGGACAAATAGCTTATATAGGGGAGGTGTATGCTTCGATGGGTCGACTCCCTGGGTTGAGCGCACCGCGCCAACCTCAAAGACCCTACAGTATGGATGAAGTCGGAAGTTGGGTCCGATGACCGATTCGATACGTAGGCATATTGGCGAGGTCTGAATTTGTGTCCGATGACCTGCCATGCGCAGGAAGGCGGAATTTGGGTCCGATGACCGAGTTGATGGCGTGCCATGCGCAGAAAGGCGGAATTTGGGTCCGATGACCGAGTTGATGTTGATGGCCCGCCATGCACAGGAAGGCGGAATTTGGGTCCGATGACCGATTTGAAGGCGTGCCATACGCAAAAAGGCGGAGTTTGGGTCCGATGACCGAGTTGATATTGATGGCCCGCCATGCGCAGGAAGGCGGAATTTGGGTCCGATGACCTGACATACGCATGGAGTCCGACTCGGGGGCCGATGTTCGATTCGATGACTTGCATTGTGGGTAAAGTCGGAAGTTGTGGTCTTTGACCCGATTCGATGACCAGACTTCGGCTGCTTGAGAATCGGACAAATAACTTATATAGGGGAGGTAGTGTTCTCGAGCATCCTCCCCCCGTGCCCGTTTATGTCGATTGATGCTGGTGCTCGACTGGTTGGAGCGCTCGGATGCAAAAATCTTGCACCAGGATTTATCGATTGTGATGGACACGGCAAGTCTCCTGATTGCTATGCAGGAGCTCATCGTGAATCTCTATGCGGCCTTGGTATGGACTCGACCTGCGGAATGGTTCGGCAATGGTAGTCGCTCCAACACGTCCTTGCAATGGCCACAGAGGTGATTCGACTAGAGCTCCAGTCTAGCTTTTGGGTTGCTTGGCGGACTGGTATAGCCGCGATCGAGTTCCGGCCATGAACGTTTTAGATAGCTCTTGGGCTTTCTGGGACGGAAGTCGGAAGTTTGGGCTGTTGTCCGATTTGATGACCATTCTTCGGATGTGTGAGAATCGGACAAATAACTTATATAGGGGACTGTGTTGTCTCACGCAGCCCCCTCCGTGCCCCTCTATCTCGACCGATGTTGGTGCTTGAAAGGGTTGGGATCGCTCGGATTTATAAACGTGCACCACCATTTGTCGAGTGTGAGGGACGCGGCAGGTCTCCTAAATGCTATGCGGGCGCTCTCTGAGAATCTCTATCCGGCCTCGACACAGACTAGTCTTGCTGAATGGTTTGGCACTGGTAGTCGATCCAACACGTCGTTGTTGTGGCCGCCTAGGCGATTCGATTCGAGCCCCCGTCTAGCTTTTGGGTTGCTTGGCGGATTTTGCCCTATCCGCAAGTGAGCTCGGTCCCTAAACGTTCGAGAAACCCGATTGCTATGCGCCGACTCTCTTTCTTGCGAGCCTCCATCTAGCTTTTGGGTCTCTACGGAACGGAAGTCGGAATCTGGGACCGTTGTTTGATTCGACGAGGCAGACTACGGTTGTGCGAGAATCGGACAAATAACTTATATAGGGGAGGTGTTGACTGGAGCATTCTCCCCCGTGCCCCTCTAACTCGACCAATGCTGGCGCTCGAACGGTGGTAGCGCTCGGATTTTCATTGAGCGCCAGCATTGGTCGATTTAGAGGGGCATGCGAGATTCCCGAATGCTATGCGAGGGCTCTAACGGAAATGTCTATTGGTTTCGGTATGGATGCAATTGCGAGTGGTTCGGCAAAGGTAGTCGTTCCGATGCGTCCATGTCGTGGCCAAATCGATAATTCGATTTGAGCCCTCGTATAGCATTTGGGTCTCTCGATGTGATTCCGCATTCCAGTCCCTTTGGGCACTGCTTGAGCCGCATCCCAGGGGGTTCCCTTCCCAATAATCTGCCTCGCAACCCGATTGCTATGCGGTGAGGCTCCTCGGCCGCCTCGGAACTATCTGTGTATCAGACGCATCGCGGGATAAGGGGTTGGCAACGGTAGTCGCCCCAAGCGCGTCCGATGCTTGGACCATTCCGAGGCGGCCCTGAAGCCTCTTCCGTCTAGCCGTTGGGTCCTTCTCGCCGCATCCCTCGCCTCGCACCCCGATTGCTATGCGGTGAGGCTCCTCGGCCGCCTCGGAACTATCTGTGTATCGGACGCGTCGCGGGATAAGGGGTTGTCACTGGTAGTCGCCCCAAGCGCGTCCGATGCTTGGACCATTCCGAGGCGGCCCTGAAGCCTCTTCCGTCTAGCCGTTGGGTCCTTCTCGCCGCATCCCTCGCCTCGCACCCCGATTGCTATGCGGTGAGGCTCCTCGGCCGCCTCGGAACTATCTGTGTATCGGACGCGTCGCGGGATAAGGGGTTGTCATTGGTAGTCGCCCCAAGCGCGTCCGATGCTTGGACCATTCCGAGGCGGCCCTGAAGCCTCTTCCGTCTAGCCGTTGGGTCCTTCTCGCCGCATCCCTCGCCTCGCACCCCGATTGCTATGCGGTGAGGCTCCTCGGCCGCCTCGGAACTATCTGTGTATCGGACGCGTCGCGGGATAAGGGGTTGTCACTGGTAGTCGCCCCAAGCGCGTCCGATGCTTGGACCATTCCGAGGCGGCCCTGAAGCCTCTTCCGTCTAGCCGTTGGGTCCTTCTCGCCGCATCCCTCGCCTCGCACCCCGATTGCTATGCGGTGAGGCTCCTCGGCCGCCTCGGAACTATCTGTGTATCGGACGCGTCGCGGGATAAGGGGTTGTCACTGGTAGTCGCCCCAAGCGCGTTCGATGCTTGGACCATTCCGAGGCGGCCCTGAAGCCTCTTCCGTCTAGCCGTTGGGTCCTTCTCGCCGCATCCCTCGCCTCGCACCCCGATTGCTATGCGGTGAGGCTCCTCGGCCGCCTTGGAACTATCTGTGTATCGGACGCGTCGCGGGATAAGGGGTTGTCACTGGTAGTCGCCCCAAGCGCGTCCGATGCTTGGACCATTCCGAGGCGGACCCGAAGCCTCTTCCGTCTAGCCGTTGGGTCCTTCTCGCCGCATCCTTCGCCTCGCACCCCGATTGCTATGCGGTGAGGCTCCTCGGCCGCCTCGGAACTATCTGTGTATCGGACGCGTCGCGGGATAAGGGGTTGTCACTGGTAGTCGCCCCAAGCGCGTCCGATGCTTGGACCATTCCGAGGCGGACCCGAAGCCTCTTCCGTCTAGCCGTTGGGTCCTTCTCGCCGCATCCCTCGCCTCGCACCCCGATTGCTATGCGGTGAGGCTCCTCGGCCGCCTTGGAACTATCTGTGTATCGGACGCGTCGCGGGATAAGGGGTTGTCACTGGTAGTCGCCCCAAGCGCGTCCGATGCTTGGACCATTCCGAGGCGGACCCGAAGCCTCTTCCGTCTAGCCGTTGGGTCCTTCTCGCCGCATCCCTCGCCTCGCACCCCGATTGCTATGCGGTGAGGCTCCTCGGCCGCCTTGGAACTATCTGTGTATCGGACGCGTCGCGGGATAAGGGGTTGTCACTGGTAGTCGCCCCAAGCGCGTCCGATGCTTGGACCATTCCGAGGCGGACCCGAAGCCTCTTCCGTCTAGCCGTTGGGTCCTTCTCGCCGCATCCCTCGCCTCGCACCCCGATTGCTATGCGGTGAGGCTCCTCGGCCGCCTTGGAACTATCTGTGTATCGGACGCGTCGCGGGATAAGGGGTTGTCACTGGTAGTCGCCCCAAGCACGTCCGATGCTTGGACCATTCCGAGGCGGCCCCGAAGCCTCTTCCGTCTAGCCGTTGGGTCCTTCTCGCCGCATCCCTCGCCTCGCACCCCGATTGCTATGCGGTGAGGCTCCTCGGCCGCCTTGGAACTATCTGTGTATCGGACGCGTCGCGGGATAAGGGGTTGTCACTGGTAGTCGCCCCAAGCGCGTCCGATGCTTGGACCATTCCGAGGCGGCCCCGAAGCCTCTTCCGTGTAGCCGTTGGGTCCTTCTCGCCGCATCCCTCGCCTCGCACCCCGATTGCTATGCGGTGAGGCTCCTCGGCCGCCTTGGAACTATCTGTGTATCGGACGCGTCGCGGGATAAGGGGTTGTCACTGGTAGTCGCCCCAAGCGCGTCCGATGCTTGGACCATTCCGAGGCGGACCTGAAGCCTCTTCCCTCTAGCCGTTGGGGCTTTCTCGCCGCATCCCTCGCCTCGCACCCTGATTGCTATGCTGTGAGGCTCCTCGGCCGCCTTGGAACTATCTGTGTATCGGACGCATCGCGGGATAAGGGGTTGGCAGTGGTAGTCGCCCCAAGCACATCCGATGCTTGGACCATTCCGAGGCGGCCCTGCAGCCTCTTCCGTCTAGCCGTTGGGGCCATCTCGCCGCATCCCCCACCTCGCACCACGATTGCTATGCGGTGAGGCTCCTTGGCCGCCTCGGAACTATCTGTGTATCGGACGCATCGCGGGATAAGGGGTTGTCACTGGTAGTCGCCCCAAGCGCGTCCGATGCTTGGACTATTCCGAGGCGGCCCTGCAGCCTCTTCCGTCTAGCCGTTGGGGCCATCTCGCTGCATCCCCCACCTCCTCGGCCGCCTCGGAACTATCTGTGTATCGGACGCATCGCGGGATAAGGGGTTGGCAGTGGTAGTCGCCCCAAGCGCGTCCGATGCTTGGACTATTCCGAGGCAGCCCTGCAGCCTCTTCCGTCTAGCCTTTGGGGCCATCTCGCCGCATCCCTCGCCTCGCACCCCGATTGCTATGCGGTGAGGCTCCTCGGCCGCCTGGGAACTATCTTCGTATCGGACGCATCGCGGGATAAGGGGTTGTCACTGGTAGTCGCCCCAAGCGCGTCCGATGCTTGGACTATTCCGAGGCGGCCCTGTGGCCTCTTCCGTCTAGCCGTTGGGGCCATCTCGCCGCATCCCCCACCTCGCACCCCGATTGCTATGCGGTGAGGCTCTTCGGCCGCCTTGGAACTATCTTCGTATCGGACGCATCGCGGGATAAGGGGTTGTCACTGGTAGTGGCCCCAAGCGCGTCCGATGCTTGGACTATTCCGAGGCGGCCCTGCAGCCTCTTCCGTCTAGCCGTTGGGGCCATCTCGCCGCATCCCCCACCTCGCACCCCGATTGCTATGCGGTGAGGCTCCTCGGCCGCCTTGGAACTATCTTCGTATCGGACGCATCGCGGGATAAGGGGTTGTCACTGGTAGTCGCCCCAAGCGCGTCCGATGCTTGGACTATTCCGACGCGGCCCTGTGGCCTCTTCCGTCTAGCCGTTGGGGCCATCTCGCCGCATCCCCCACCTCGCACCCCGATTGCTATGCGGTGAGGCTCCTCGGCCGCCTTGGAACCATCTTCGTATCGGACGCATCGCGGGATAGGGGGCTGTCACTGGTAGTCGCCCCAAGCGTGTCCGATGCTTGGACCATTCCTAGGCGGCCCTGAAGCCTCTTCCGTCTAGCCGTTGGGGCCTTCCCGCCCCATCCCTCGCCTCGCACCCCCGATTGCTATGCGGTGAGGCTC
>NW_026728997.1:0-5000 GCF_030272615.1 Cryptomeria japonica | reverse complement strand
CATCGCATCAAAGGTGCGCACCTCGCTGCCCACCTTGGTGTGCTCCGAGGTGCCCACCACGGTGCGCAACGCCGGTGCGAACCCGGGAGCGCCCCGATGTGTGCTCCAAGGTGCGGCGTGCACGAAGTCGGACCCCGGTTTGCCCCGGGTGCGCACCTCGCGTGCACCTTGGTGCGCACACCTTGGCTGGGTTGCGCGGCCTGGTGGGCACCATGGTGCGCACCAAGGAGCGCTCCGAAGTGTGCTCCAAGGTGCGGCGTGCACGAAGTCGGAGCCCGGTTTGCCCCGGGTACGCACCTTCGCCGGGGTGGGCACCTCGGCTGGGTTGCGCGCCCTGGTGCGCACCAAGGAGCGCTCCGAAGTGTGCTCCAAGGTGCGGCGTGCACGAAGTCGGAGCCCGGTTTGCCCCGGGTGCGCACCTCGCGTGCACCTTCGGCGGGGTTGCGCGCCCTGGTGGGCACCATGGTGCGCACCAAGGAGCGCTCCGAAGTGTGCTCCAAGGTGCGGCGTGCACGAAGTCGGAGCCCGGTTTGCCCCGGGTGCGCACCTCGCGTGCACCTTCGGCGGGGTTGCGCGCCCTGGTGGGCACCATGGTGCGCACCAAGGAGCGCTCCGAAGTGTGCTCCAAGGTGCGGCGTGCACGAAGTCGGAGCCCGGTTTGCCCCGGGTGCGCACCTCGCGTGCACCTTCGCCGCGGTGGGCACCATGGCGTGCACGAAGTCGGAGCCCGGTTTGCCCCGGGTGCGCACCTCGCGTGCACCTTCGCCGGGGTGGGCACCTCGGCTGGGTTGCGCGCCCTGGTGCGCACCAAGGAGCGCTCCGAAGTGTGCTCCAAGGTGCGGCGTGCACGAAGTCGGAGCCCGGTTTGCCCCGGGTGCGCACCTCGCGTGCACCTTCGCCAGGGTGGGCACCTCGGTGCGCACACCTTCTCAATGTTTTCTTGCCTTTTCTGGAAATTGGTGAAGGCAGCGCATCAAAGGTGCGCACCTCGGTGTGCTCCGAGGTGCGAACCCGAGAGCGCTCCGAGGTGCCCACGAAGTCGAAAGTCGGGTTAATTGCATTGTTTTCCCCGGGTGCGCTCCGAGGTGCGCAACATCGGCGCGCACCAAGGAGGGCTCCGAAGTGTGCTCCAAGGTGCGCACGATGGCGTGCACCTCTGGTGCGCACGATTCGGAGCTCGGTTTGACCGGGGTGCGCACACCTTGGCTGGGTTGCGCACCTTTTGTGCGCTCCAAGGTGCGCACGAAGTCGGAGCTCGGTTTGCCCCGGGTGCGCACCTTCGCCAGGGTGCGCACCTTGATGCGCACGCCTTGGCTGGGCTGCGCACCTTGGTGGGCGCCATGGTGCGCACCTTTCGTGCGCTCCAAGGTGCGCACGAAGTCGGAGCTCGGTTTGCCCCGGGTGCGCACCTTGGTGGGCGCCATGGTGCACTCCGAGGTGCCCAAGATTGGTGCGCACCAAGGAGCGCTCCGAAGTGCGCTCCAAGGTGCGCGCGAAGTCGAAAGTTGGGTTAATTGTCCGGTTTGCCTCGGGTGCGCACCTTGCGTGCACCTTCGCCAGGGTGGGCGCCTTGGTGCGCACACCTTGGCTGGGCTGCGCACACCTTGGCACCCGCGTTTCCTTCATTTTAAATTTTTTTTTTTTACAATCTCTCAAGTGGGAAATTCTATAATCTCAACTTTTTTTGCCTTTTCAGGAAACTTTTGAATGGAGCGCATCATTGGTGCGCTCCGAAGTGTGCTCCAAAGCTCTCTCCAGCTGCGTGCACCTGCCCCGGCCGCGCACCCGGCCCCGCCCAGCTTCGCTCACCTGTCCCGGGCGTCTGGTGCGGAACCTTAGAGTAAGAAACATCACCGTGCACCTTGGCCAACGTGCGCGACTCGACCGAGCGCGCACTGGCCGAGGTGCACACCGATTTCACCTGGGTGCGCGCGCAGCACCTCGGGCGCACCGGGGTGCGCGCACAACGCCCGGGTTGCACCGTGGCCTGTGTGCTCGGGGCGCCTCGGGTGCGCGCTCGGTGTCGCCCCCGCGCGCGCGGTAGTGCGGGCAGCGCACCCCGGCCCGGCCCGGCCCCGACGAGAACGCAAACGGGCAAAAGGTTTATTCAAATAGCATTGCGATGCCCGGCGAAAAACTAAAAATGGGTGCAACACCGGGACTTCCCGGGAGGTCACCCATCCCAGTACTACTCCGGCCCAAGCGCGCTTAACTGCGGAGTTCTGATGGGATCCGGTGCACTAACGCTGGTATGATCGCACCCGTTATGAGCTTGTCGCAGTGTGTACTTAGCAAACCGCGACCCACGTGCGAATCCACCCCGGCCACCCACCCCCGTCGAGGTGCACACCCTCCCTCGCGAAGTGCGCCCCGTTCGCCAAGTGTGAGCCCTGCCCGGGTGCGCGCACCTTGCTAGGGCGTCGGGTGTGCACCCGGCCCGGCCTACGTGCGTGCACCTGTAGGGGGCGTCGTGTGCGTGCAGTGTCCCGTCTGCAACGCGGTGCCCACACACCACCTCGGGCGCAACGACCTGCGCTCACATGTGGGCCGAGTGCACCTTGGTGCATGTTCGGGGCGCCTCGGGTGCACGCTCGATCTTGCCCCGGTGCACCAAGGCGCTCGGTTTGCCCCGGGTGCGCACTTGGTGCAAGGTGGGCACCCAAAATAGGGATCAAGCACCAAAACACAAGTTTCGGGATGCAAAATGGGACCCAAGGACCACAAATGCGTTCCAAGACCCATGATGGGTCCACGAGAACAAAAATGTGTTCCGAGACTTAATAAACAAATATTGGGTTTTAGGAGAAGAAACATGCTCTGATGCCCAAAACGAGAATCGACCCCGAAAAGGCCACAGGCCAAAAGTGGGATGCGAGACAAAAAAAAATGGGACCCGAGGACCAAAATTGGGTTCCCAGGTCGAAGACAGGGCAACCGGACAAGAAACGACCTCTAAGGCTCGAAATGAGTCCCGACGACTAAAACTTGACAAGAAGCACCCATCAGGCACCCAACTCGACACCCATGGGATGCCGACCCACCCGGGCTTCCACCTAGCACACCTTGGCACCCACCCACCCTCGCACCCAACCTCGCACCCAACTTAGCACCTTTGAACCCACATTGGCACTCACCCTGACCCTGGCACCTTGGAACCCACATTGGCACTCACCTTGACCCTGGCACCCACCTTTGCACTCACCTTGGGACCCACCCTGGCTCCCACCTCGGCACCCACCCAGACACCCACCTTGGTTCCTTGGCACCCACCTTGGATCCTTGGCACCCACCCCGACACCCACCTTGGCACGCAACTTGGCTACTTGCCACCCACCTTGGCTCCTTGACGCCCACCCCGACAACCACCCCGTGACCTACCCTGGCTAGGGTTGGTGCACACCCACCCTGGTGCCCACCTTGGCACCCACCCTATGACCCACCTTGGCACGCACCTTAGTACCCACCCCGTTACCCACCCTAGGACCCACCCCGTGACCCACCTTGGCCAGGGTGGGTGCCTTGGTGCGCACAACTTGCCTGGGCTGCACACCAGGGCGGGCTCAAGATGGCACCCGCGTTCCGTTTTTTTCACTATCTTTCAAAACGGAAATTTTAAAATCTCATTTTTTTCTTTTTTTTGCCTTTTCTGGAAATTAGTGAAGGCAGCGCATCAAAGGTGCGCAATGCTGGTGCGAACCCGGGAGCGCTCCGATGTGTGCTCCAAGGTGCGGCGTGCACGAAGTCCGAGCCCGGTTTGCCCCGGGTGCGCACCTCGCGTGCACCTTCGCCGGGGTGAGCACCTTGGCTGGGTTGCGCGCCCTGGTGCGTACCAAGGAGCGCTCTGAAGTGTGCTCCAAGGTGCGGCGTGCACGAAGTCGGAGCCCGGTTTGCCCCGGGTGTGCACCTCGGGTGCGCACCTCGCGTGCACCTTCGCTGCGGTGGGCACCTTGGCTGGGTTGCGCGCCTTGGTGGGCACCATGCAGTGCACGAAGTCGGAGCCCGGTTTGCCCCGGGCGCGCACCTCCGCCAGGGTGGGCACCTTGGTGCGCACAACTTGCCTGGGCTGCGCATCAGGAAGGGCTCAAGATGGCACCCGCGTTCCGTTTTTTTCACTATCTTTCAGAACGGAAATTTTAAAATATCGTTTTTTTTTGCCTTTTCTGGAAATTAGTGAAGGCAGCGCATCAAAGGTGCGCAACGCTGGTGCGAACCTGGGAGCGCTCCGATGTGTGCTCCAAGGTGCGGCGTGCACGAAGTCGGAGCCCGGTTTGCCTCGGGTGCGCCCTGGTGGGCACCATGGTGCGCACCAAGGAGCGCTCCGAAGTGTGCTCCAAGGTGCGGCCTGCACGAAGTCGGAGCCCGGTTTGCCCCGGGTGTGCACCTCGGGTGGGCACCTTGGTGCGCATGCCTTGCCTGGGCTGCGCACCAGGGCGGGCTCAAGATGGCACCCGCGTTCCTTTTTTTTCACTATCTTTCAAAACGGAAATTTTAAAATCTCATTTTTTTTTGCCTTTTTCTGGAAATTAGTGAAGGCAGCGCATCAAAGGTGCGCACCTCGCTGCCCACCACGGTGCGCAACGCCGGTGGGCACCCGGGAGTGCTTCGAAGTGTGCTCCAAGGTGCTGCGTGCACGTTGTCGGAGCCCGGTTTGCCCCGGGTGCGCACCTCGCGTGCACCTTCGTCGGGGTGGGCACCTTGGCTTGGTTTGCCCCGGCTGCGCTCCGAAGCGGGGTTATTGGAGCGCCGCCTCTTTTTTTGTCGGAGCGTTTGGTGGGGTTTCTCGCATTGGCTCTTCCGAGGCCCGGTTGCCACCCTGGCGCGCACGAAGTCGGAAGTAGGGTTAATTGCCCGGGTGCGCACCTTTGCCAGGGTGGCACCTTACCTGGGCTGCGCACCAGGGCGGGCTCAAGATGGCACGCGCGTTCCGTTTTTTTCACTATCTTTCAAAACGGAAATTTTAAAATCTCCTTTTTTTTTTGCCTTTTCTGGAAATTAGTGAA
>NW_026728996.1:310000-313719 GCF_030272615.1 Cryptomeria japonica | reverse complement strand
GCCCACCAAGGTGCGCAGCCCAGCCAAGGCGTGCGCATCAAGGTGCGCACCCTGGCGAAGGTGCGCACCCGGGGCAAACCGAGCTCCGACTTCGTGCGCACCTTGGAGCGCACAAAAGGTGCGCAACCCAGCCAAGGTGTGCGCACCCCGGTCAAACCGAGCTCCGAATCGTGCGCACCAGAGGTGCACGCCATCGTGCGCACCTTGGAGCACACTTCGGAGCCCTCCTTGGTGCGCGCCGATGTTGCGCACCTCGGAGCGCACCCGGGGAAAACAATGCAATTAACCCGACTTTCGACTTCGTGGGCACCTCGGAGCGCTCTCGGGTTCGCACCTCGGAGCACACCGAGGTGCGCACCTTTGATGCGCTGCCTTCACCAATTTCCAGAAAAGGCAAGAAAACATTGAGAAGGTGTGCGCACCGAGGTGCCCACCCTGGCGAAGGTGCACGCGAGGTGCGCACCCGGGGCAAACCGGGCTCCGACTTCGTGCACGCCGCACCTTGGAGCACACTTCGGAGCGCTCCTTGGTGCGCACCAGGGCGCGCAACCCAGCCGAGGTGCCCACCCCGGCGAAGGTGCACGCGAGGTGCGCACCCGGGGCAAACCGGGCTCCGACTTCGTGCACGCCATGGTGCCCACCGCGGCGAAGGTGCACGCGAGGTGCGCACCCGGGGCAAACCGGGCTCCGACTTCGTGCACGCCGCACCTTGGAGCACACTTCGGAGCGCTCCTTGGTGCGCACCATGGTGCCCACCAGGGCGCGCAACCCCGCCGAAGGTGCACGCGAGGTGCGCACCCGGGGCAAACCGGGCTCCGACTTCGTGCACGCCGCACCTTGGAGCACACTTCGGAGCGCTCCTTGGTGCGCACCATGGTGCCCACCAGGGCGCGCAACCCCGCCGAAGGTGCACGCGAGGTGCGCACCCGGGGCAAACCGGGCTCCGACTTCGTGCACGCCATGGTGCGCACCGCGGCGAAGGTGCGCACCCGGGGCAAACCGGGCTCCGACTTCGTGCACGCCGCACCTTGGAGCACACTTCGGAGCGCTCCTTGGTGCGCACCAGGGCGCGCAACCCAGCCGAGGTGCCCACCCCGGCGAAGGTGCACGCGAGGTGCGTACCCGGGGCAAACCGGGCTCCGACTTCGTGCACGCCGCACCTTGGAGCACACTTCGGAGCGCTCCTTGGTGCGCACCATGGTGCCCACCAGGCCGCGCAACCCAGCCAAGGTGTGCGCACCAAGGTGCACGCGAGGTGCGCACCCGGGGCAAACCGGGGTCCGACTTCGTGCACGCCGCACCTTGGAGCACACATCGGGGCGCTCCCGGGTTCGCACCGGCGTTGCGCACCGTGGTGGGCACCTCGGAGCACACCAAGGTGGGCAGCGAGGTGCGCACCTTTGATGCGATGCCTTCACTAATTTCCATAAAAGGCAAAAAAAAAACGAGATTTTAAAATTTCCGTTTTGAAAGATAGTGAGAAAAAGGGAATGCTGGTGCCATCTTGAGCCCGCCCTGGTGCGCAGCCCAGCCAAGGTGTGCGCACCAAGGTGCCCACCCTGGCGAAGGTGCGCGCCCGGGCAATTAACCCAACTTCCAACTTCGCGCGCGCCAGGGTGGGAGCGCACCCAACAACCGGGCCTGGGAAGAGCCAATGCGAGAAACCCCACCAAACGCTCTGACAAAAAAAGAGGGGGCGCTCCAGTAACCCCGCTTCGGAGCGCACCCTGGGCAAACCCAGCCAAGGTGCCCACCCCGGCCAAGGTGCAGGCGAGGTGCGCACCCGGGGCAAACCGGGCTCCGACAACGTGCACGCCGCACCTTGGAGCACACTTCGTAGCGCTCCCGGGTGCGCACCTCAGAGCACACCAAGGTGGGCAGCGAGGTGCGCACCTTTGATGCGCTGCCTTCACTAATTTCCAGAAAAGGCAAAAAAAAAAGGAGATTTTAAAATTTCCGTTTTGAAAGATAGTGAAAAAAACGGAACGCGCGTGCCATCTTGAGCCCGCCCTGGTGCGCAGCCCAGGTAAGGTGCCCACCCTGGCAAAGGTGCGCACCCGGGCAATTAACCCTACTTCCGACTTCGTGCGCGCCAGGGTGGCAACCGGGCCTCGAAAGAGCCAATGCGAGAAACCCCACCAAACGCTCCGACAAAAAAAGAGGCGGCGCTCCAATAACCCCGCTTCGGAGCGCAGCCGGGGCAAACCCAGCCAAGGTGCCCACCCCGACGAAGGTGCACGCGAGGTGCGCACCCGGGGCAAACCGGGCTCCGACAACGTGCACGCAGCACCTTGGAGCACACTTCGAAGCACTCCCGGGTGCCCACCGGCGTTGCGCACCGTGGTGGGCAGCGAGGTGCGCACCTTTGATGCGCTGCCTTCACTAATTTCCAGAAAAAGGCAAAAAAAAATGAGATTTTAAAATTTCCGTTTTGAAAGATAGTGAAAAAAAAGGAACGCGGGTGCCATCTTGAGCCCGCCCTGGTGCGCAGCCCAGGCAAGGCATGCGCACCAAGGTGCCCACCCGAGGTGCACACCCGGGGCAAACCGGGCTCCGACTTCGTGCAGGCCGCACCTTGGAGCACACTTCGGAGCGCTCCTTGGTGCGCACCATGGTGCCCACCAGGGCGCGCAACCCAGCCAAGGTCTGCACACCAAGGTGCCCACCCCGGCGAAGGTGCACGCGAGGTGCGCACCCGGGGCAAACCGGGCTCCGACTTCGTGCACGCCATGGTGCCCACCGCGGCGAAGGTGCACGCGAGGTGCGCACCCGGGGCAAACCGGGCTCCGACTTCGTGCACGCCGCACCTTGGAGCACACTTCGGAGCGCTCCTTGGTGCGCACCATGGTGCCCACCAGGGCGCGCAACCCAGCCAAGGTGTGCGCACCAAGGTGCACGCGAGGTGCGCACCCGGGGCAAACCGGGGTCCGACTTCGTGCACGCCGCACCTTGGAGCACACATCGGAGCGCTCCCAGGTTCGCACCAGCGTTGCGCACCTTTGATGCGCTGCCTTCACTAATTTCCAGAAAAGGCAAAAAAAAACGAGATTTTAAAATTTCCGTTCTGAAAGATAGTGAAAAAAACGGAACGCGGGTGCCATCTTGAGCCCTTCCTGGTGCGCAGCCCAGGCAAGTTGTGCGCACCAAGGTGCCCACCCTGGCGGAGGTGCGCGCCCGGGGCAATCCGGGCTCCGACTTCGTGCACTGCATGGTGCCCACCAAGGCGCGCAACCCAGCCAAGGTGCCCACCGCAGCGAAGGTGCACGCGAGGTGCGCACCCGAGGTGCACACCCGGGGCAAACCGGGCTCCGACTTCGTGCACGCCGCACCTTGGAGCACACTTCAGAGCGCTCCTTGGTGCGCACCAGGGCGCGCAACCCAACCAAGGTCTGCACACCAAGGTGCTCACCCCGGCGAAGGTGCACGCGAGGTGCGCACCCGGGGCAAACCGGGCTCGGACTTCGTGCACGCCGCACCTTGGAGCACACATCGGAGCGCTCCCGGGTTCGCACCAGCATTGCGCACCTTTGATGCGCTCCAATAACCCCACTTCGGAGCGCACCAGAAACCCCACTGGACGCTTGGGCAAAAATGTAATGCGCACCCGAAGCCCCTACCCAGAAATCCCCAGTTCGGACATGGGGAGCTGCAACGGTAAAAAGCCTCACTAAACTCTCGGACGGAAAGGTGGCTCGAGGGTAATGCCCGAAACCCCACTT
>NW_026728996.1:285000-300000 GCF_030272615.1 Cryptomeria japonica | reverse complement strand
ACGACTACCAGTGCCAACCCCTTATCCCGCGATGCGTCCGATACACAGATAGTTCCAAGGCGGCCGAGGAGCCTCACCGCATATCAATCGGGGTGCGAGGCGAGGGATGGGGCGGGAAGGCCCCAACGGCTAGACGGAAGAGGCTTCAGGGCCACCTCGGAATGGTCCAAGCATCGGACGCGCTTGGGGCGACTGCCAGTGCCAACCCCTTATCCCGCGATGCGTCCGATACACAGATGGTTCCAAGGCGGCCGAGGAGCCTCACCGCATAGCAATCGGGGGTGCGAGGCGAGGGATGGGGCGGGAAGGCCCCAACGGCTAGACGGAAGAGGCTTCAGGGCCGCCTAGGAATGGTCCAAGCATCGGACACGCTTGGGGCGACTACCAGTGACAGCCCCCTATCCCGCGATGCGTCCGATACGAAGATGGTTCCAAGGCGGCCGAGGAGCCTCACCGCATAGCAATCGGGGTGCGAGGTGGGGGATGCGGCGAGATGGCCCCAACGGCTAGACGGAAGAGGCCACAGGGCCGCGTCGGAATAGTCCAAGCATCGGACGCGCTTGGGGCGACTACCAGTGACAACCCCTTATCCCGCGATGCGTCCGATACGAAGATAGTTCCAAGGCGGCCGAGGAGCCTCACCGCATAGCAATCGGGGTGCGAGGTGGGGGATGCGGCGAGATGGCCCCAACGGCTAGACGGAAGAGGCTGCAGGGCCGCCTCGGAATAGTCCAAGCATCGGACGCGCTTGGGGCCACTACCAGTGACAACCCCTTATCCCGCAATGCGTCCGATACGAAGATAGTTCCAAGGCGGCCGAAGAGCCTCACCGCATAGCAATCGGGGTGCGAGGTGGGGGATGCGGCGAGATGGCCCCAACGGCTAGACGGAAGAGGCCACAGGGCCGCCTCGGAATAGTCCAAGCATCGGACGCGCTTGGGGCGACTACCAGTGACAACCCCTTATCCCGCGATGCGTCCGATACGAAGATAGTTCCCAGGCAGCCGAGGAGCCTCACCGCATAGCAATCGGGGTGCGAGGCGAGGGATGCGGCGAGATGGCCCCAAAGGCTAGACGGAAGAGGCTGCAGGGCTGCCTCGGAATAGTCCAAGCATCGGACGCGCTTGGGGCGACTACCACTGCCAACCCCTTATCCCGCGATGCGTCCGATACACAGATAGTTCCGAGGCGGCCGAGGAGGTGGGGGATGCAGCGAGATGGCCCCAACGGCTAGACGGAAGAGGCTGCAGGGCCGCCTCGGAATAGTCCAAGCATCGGACGCGCTTGGGGCGACTACCAGTGACAACCCCTTATCCCGCGATGCGTCCGATACACAGATAGTTCCGAGGCGGCCAAGGAGCCTCACCGCATAGCAATCGTGGTGCGAGGTGGGGGATGCGGCGAGATGGCCCCAACGGCTAGACGGAAGAGGCTGCAGGGCCGCCTCGGAATGGTCCAAGCATCGGATGCGCTTGGGGCGACTACCACTGCCAACCCCTTATCCCGCGATGCGTCCGATACACAGATAGTTCCAAGGCGGCCGAGGAGCCTCACAGCATAGCAATCAGGGTGCGAGGCGAGGGATGCGGCGAGAAAGCCCCAACGGCTAGAGGGAAGAGGCTTCAGGTCCGCCTCGGAATGGTCCAAGCATCGGACGCGCTTGGGGCGACTACCAGTGACAACCCCTTATCCCGCGACGCGTCCGATACACAGATAGTTCCAAGGCGGCCGAGGAGCCTCACCGCATAGCAATCGGGGTGCGAGGCGAGGGATGCGGCGAGAAGGACCCAACGGCTACACGGAAGAGGCTTCGGGGCCGCCTCGGAATGGTCCAAGCATCGGACGCGCTTGGGGCGACTACCAGTGACAACCCCTTATCCCGCGACGCGTCCGATACACAGATAGTTCCAAGGCGGCCGAGGAGCCTCACCGCATAGCAATCGGGGTGCGAGGCGAGGGATGCGGCGAGAAGGACCCAACGGCTACACGGAAGAGGCTTCGGGGCCGCCTCGGAATGGTCCAAGCATCGGACGCGCTTGGGGCGACTACCAGTGACAACCCCTTATCCCGCGACGCGTCCGATACACAGATAGTTCCAAGGCGGCCGAGGAGCCTCACCGCATAGCAATCGGGGTGCGAGGCGAGGGATGCGGCGAGAAGGACCCAACGGCTAGACGGAAGAGGCTTCGGGTCCGCCTCGGAATGGTCCAAGCATCGGACGCGCTTGGGGCGACTACCAGTGACAACCCCTTATCCCGCGACGCGTCCGATACACAGATAGTTCCAAGGCGGCCGAGGAGCCTCACCGCATAGCAATCGGGGTGCGAGGCGAGGGATGCGGCGAGAAGGACCCAACGGCTAGACGGAAGAGGCTTCGGGTCCGCCTCGGAATGGTCCAAGCATCGGACGCGCTTGGGGCGACTACCAGTGACAACCCCTTATCCCGCGACGCGTCCGATACACAGATAGTTCCAAGGCGGCCGAGGAGCCTCACCGCATAGCAATCGGGGTGCGAGGCGAGGGATGCGGCGAGAAGGACCCAACGGCTAGACGGAAGAGGCTTCGGGTCCGCCTCGGAATGGTCCAAGCATCGGACGCGCTTGGGGCGACTACCAGTGACAACCCCTTATCCCGCGACGCGTCCGATACACAGATAGTTCCGAGGCGGCCGAGGAGCCTCACCGCATAGCAATCGGGGTGCGAGGCGAAGGATGCGGCGAGAAGGACCCAACGGCTAGACGGAAGAGGCTTCGGGTCCGCCTCGGAATGGTCTAAGCATCGGACGCGCTTGGGGCGACTACCAGTGACAACCCCTTATCCCGCGACGCGTCCGATACACAGATAGTTCCAAGGCGGCCGAGGAGCCTCACCGCATAGCAATCGGGGTGCGAGGCGAGGGATGCGGCGAGAAGGACCCAACGGCTAGACAGAAGAGGCTTCAGGGCCGCCTCGGAATGGTCCAAGCATCGAACGCGCTTGGGGCGACTACCAGTGACAACCCCTTATCCCGCGACGCGTCCGATACACAGATAGTTCCGAGGCGGCCGAGGAGCCTCACCGCATAGCAATCGGGGTGCGAGGCGAGGGATGCGGCGAGAAGGACCCAACGGCTAGACGGAAGAGGCTTCAGGGCCGCCTCGGAATGGTCCAAGCATCGGACGCGCTTGGGGCGACTACCAGTGACAACCCCTTATCCCGCGACGCGTCCGATACACAGATAGTTCCGAGGCGGCCGAGGAGCCTCACCGCATAGCAATCGGGGTGCGAGGCGAGGGATGCGGCGAGAAGGACCCAACGGCTAGACGGAAGAGGCTTCAGGGCCGCCTCGGAATGGTCCAAGCATCGGACGCGCTTGGGGCGACTACCAATGACAACCCCTTATCCCGCGACGCGTCCGATACACAGATAGTTCCGAGGCGGCCGAGGAGCCTCACCGCATAGCAATCGGGGTGCGAGGCGAGGGATGCGGCGAGAAGGACCCAACGGCTAGACGGAAGAGGCTTCAGGGCCGCCTCGGAATGGTCCAAGCATCGGACGCGCTTGGGGCGACTACCAGTGACAACCCCTTATCCCGCGACGCGTCCGATACACAGATAGTTCCGAGGCGGCCGAGGAGCCTCACCGCATAGCAATCGGGGTGCGAGGCGAGGGATGCGGCGAGAAGGACCCAACGGCTAGACGGAAGAGGCTTCAGGGCCGCCTCGGAATGGTCCAAGCATCGGACGCGCTTGGGGCGACTACCGTTGCCAACCCCTTATCCCGCGATGCGTCTGATACACAGATAGTTCCGAGGCGGCCGAGGAGCCTCACCGCATAGCAATCGGGTTGCGAGGCAGATTATTGGGAAGGGAACCCCCTGGGATGCGGCTCAAGCAGTGCCCAAAGGGACTGGAATGCGGAATCACATCGAGAGACCCAAATGCTATACGAGGGCTCAAATCGAATTATCGATTTGGCCACGACATGGACGCATCGGAACGACTACCTTTGCCGAACCACTCGCAATTGCATCCATACCGAAACCAATAGACATTTCCGTTAGAGCCCTCGCATAGCATTCGGGAATCTCGCATGCCCCTCTAAATCGACCAATGCTGGCGCTCAATGAAAATCCGAGCGCTACCACCGTTCGAGCGCCAGCATTGGTCGAGTTAGAGGGGCACGGGGGAGAATGCTCCAGTCAACACCTCCCCTATATAAGTTATTTGTCCGATTCTCGCACAACCGTAGTCTGCCTCGTCGAATCAAACAACGGTCCCAGATTCCGACTTCCGTTCCGTAGAGACCCAAAAGCTAGATGGAGGCTCGCAAGAAAGAGAGTCGGCGCATAGCAATCGGGTTTCTCGAACGTTTAGGGACCGAGCTCACTTGCGGATAGGGCAAAATCCGCCAAGCAACCCAAAAGCTAGACGGGGGCTCGAATCGAATCGCCTAGGCGGCCACAACAACGACGTGTTGGATCGACTACCAGTGCCAAACCATTCAGCAAGACTAGTCTGTGTCGAGGCCGGATAGAGATTCTCAGAGAGCGCCCGCATAGCATTTAGGAGACCTGCCGCGTCCCTCACACTCGACAAATGGTGGTGCACGTTTATAAATCCGAGCGATCCCAACCCTTTCAAGCACCAACATCGGTCGAGATAGAGGGGCACGGAGGGGGCTGCGTGAGACAACACAGTCCCCTATATAAGTTATTTGTCCGATTCTCACACATCCGAAGAATGGTCATCAAATCGGACAACAGCCCAAACTTCCGACTTCCGTCCCAGAAAGCCCAAGAGCTATCTAAAACGTTCATGGCCGGAACTCGATCGCGGCTATACCAGTCCGCCAAGCAACCCAAAAGCTAGACTGGAGCTCTAGTCGAATCACCTCTGTGGCCATTGCAAGGACGTGTTGGAGCGACTACCATTGCCGAACCATTCCGCAGGTCGAGTCCATACCAAGGCCGCATAGAGATTCACGATGAGCTCCTGCATAGCAATCAGGAGACTTGCCGTGTCCATCACAATCGATAAATCCTGGTGCAAGATTTTTGCATCCGAGCGCTCCAACCAGTCGAGCACCAGCATCAATCGACATAAACGGGCACGGGGGGAGGATGCTCGAGAACACTACCTCCCCTATATAAGTTATTTGTCCGATTCTCAAGCAGCCGAAGTCTGGTCATCGAATCGGGTCAAAGACCACAACTTCCGACTTTACCCACAATGCAAGTCATCGAATCGAACATCGGCCCCCGAGTCGGACTCCATGCGTATGTCAGGTCATCGGACCCAAATTCCGCCTTCCTGCGCATGGCGGGCCATCAATATCAACTCGGTCATCGGACCCAAACTCCGCCTTTTTGCGTATGGCACGCCTTCAAATCGGTCATCGGACCCAAATTCCGCCTTCCTGTGCATGGCGGGCCATCAACATCAACTCGGTCATCGGACCCAAATTCCGCCTTTCTGCGCATGGCACGCCATCAACTCGGTCATCGGACCCAAATTCCGCCTTCCTGCGCATGGCAGGTCATCGGACACAAATTCAGACCTCGCCAATATGCCTACGTATCGAATCGGTCATCGGACCCAACTTCCGACTTCATCCATACTGTAGGGTCTTTGAGGTTGGCGCGGTGCGCTCAACCCAGGGAGTCGACCCATCGAAGCATACACCTCCCCTATATAAGCTATTTGTCCGATTCCCACACCTGTGTAGTTTGCACCTCTGACCAGGACATCGACCCCAACTTCCGAACTCGACTGCAACGACGGCACCAGCGCCTTGGTGCGCACCTTGCGACGCACAGTCCCAACATTCGCCTTCCTGCACATGGCAGGTCATCGGACCCAAATTCCGACCTCGCGAGTATGCCTACATATCGAATCGGTCATCGGACCCAACTTCCGACTTCATCCATACCGTAGGGTCTTTGAGGTTGGCGCGGTGCGCTCAACCCGGGGAGTCGACCCAACGAAGCATACACCTCCCCTATATAAGCTATTTGTCCGATTCCCACACCTGTGTAGTTTGCACCTCCGATCAAGACATCGACCCCAACTTCCGAACTCGCCTCCAACGACCGAACCAGCGCCTTGGTGCGCACCTTGCAACGCACAGTGCCAACATTCGCCTTCCTGCACGTGGCAGGTCATCGGACCCAAATTCCGACCTCGCGAGTATGCCTACATATCGAATCGGTCATCGGACCCAACTTCCGACTTCATCCATACCGTAGGGTCTTTGAGGTTGGCGCGGTGCGCTCAACCCGGGGAGTCGACCCAACGAAGCATACACCTCCCCTATATAAGCTATTTGTCCGATTCCCACACCTGTGTAGCTTGCACCTCCGATCAGGACATCGACCCCAACTTCCGAACTCGACTAAAAAGACCGCACCAGCGCCTTGGTGTGCACCTTGCAACGCACAGTGTCAACATTCGCCTTCCTGCACATGGCAGGTCATCGGACCCAAATTCCGACCTCATGAGCATACCTACTAATCGAATTGGTCATCGGACCCAACTTCCGACTTCATCCATACCGTAGGGTCTTTGAGGTTGGCGCGGTGCGCTCAACCTGGGGAGTCGACCCATCGAAGCATACACCTCCCCTATATAAGCTATTTGTCCGATTCCGACACCTGTGTAGTTTGCACCTCCGCTCAGGACATCGACCCCAACTTCCGAACTCGCCTGCAACGACCGAACCAGCGCCTTGGTGCGCACCAAAAGTGCGCACTTTTGGAGGGCACTTTTGTGCGCTCCAAAGGTGCGCACTTTTGGAGGGCACTTTTCTGCGCTCCAAAGGTGCGCACTTTTGGAGGGCACTTTTTGGAGGGCACTTTTCTGCGCTCCAAAGGTGCGCACTTTTGGAGGGCACTTTTTGGAGGGCACTTTTCTGCGCTCCAAAGGTGCGCACTTTTGGAGGGCACTTTTTGGAGGGCACTTTTCTGCGCTCCAAAGGTGCGCACTTTTGGAGGGCACTTTTTGGAGGGCACTTTTCTGCGCTCCAAAGGTGCGCACTTTTGGAGGGCACTTTTTGGAGGGCACTTTTCTGCGCTCCAAAGGTGCGCACTTTTGGAGGGCACTTTTCTGCGCTCCAAAGGTGCGCACTTTTGGAGGGCACTTTTTGGAGGGCACTTTTCTGCGCTCCAAAGGTGCGCACTTTTGGAGGGCACTTTTTGGAGGGCACTTTTCTGCGCTCCAAAGGTGCGCACTTTTGGAGGGCACTTTTTGGAGGGCACTTTTCTGCGCTCCAAAGGTGCGCACTTTTGGAGGGCACTTTTGTGCACTCCAAAGGTGCGCACTTTTGGAGGGCACTTTTCCTGTGCTCCAAAGGTGCACACCTAGGTGAGCACCTTCGACCACACCTTGTAGCACACCAAACTCTGACTTTCGACTTCATCCGCAATGCAGGGTCTTTGAGGTTGGCGCAATGCGCACAACCAGGGGAGTCGACCCATCAAACCCAACACCTCCCCTATATAAGCTATTTGTCTGATTCTCATACATGCGTAGCCTGCAGGAGCAATTAGGACATCGACCCCAACTTTCGGCTTCTAAACGAAAACAAGGTCTTTGAGGTTGGTGTAATGCGAACAACTAGGGGAGTCAACCCATCAAACCCAACACCTCCCCTATATAAGCTATTTGTCTGATTCTCATACATGTGTAGTCTACAGGAGCAATTAGGACATCGACCCCAACTTTTGACTTCTTAACGAAAACAAGGTCTTTGAGGTTGACGTAATGCGCACAACCAGGGGAGTCGACCCATCAAACCCAACACCTCCCCTATATAAGCTATTTGTCCGATTCTCATACATGTGTAGCCTGCAGGAGCCATTAGGACATTGACCCCAACTTTTGACTTCTTAACGAAAACAAGGTCTTTGAGGTTGGCGTAATGCGCACAACCAAGGGAGTTGACCCATCAAACCCAACACCTCCCCTATATAAGCTATTTGTCTGATTCTCATACATGTGTAGCCTGCAACAACGATTAGGACATCCACCCCAACTTCTGAATTCGTCTGCGTTGACCGCACCAAAGGTGCACGCCTTGGTGCTCACCAAAATCCGACTTCCGACTTCTTCTGCTATGCGGGGTCTTTGAGGTTGGCGCAGTGCGCACAACCAGGGGAGTCAACCCACCGAATGCAACACCTCCCCTATATAAGCTATTTGTCTGATTCTCATACATGCGTAGACTGCAGCAATGATTAGGACATCCACCCCAACTTTTGACTTCTTAAACAAGACAGGGTCTTTGAAGTTGGTGCAGTGCACACAACCAGGGGAGTCGACCCATCAAACGCAACACCTCCCCTATATAAAGCTATTTGTCCGATTCTCATACGTGTAGTCTGCAGCAGCGATTAGGACATCGACCCCAACTTCCGAATTCGTTTGCATTGACCGCACCAAAGGTGCACGCCTTGGTGTGCACCCTGGAGTGCACTTTGGTGCTCACCTCGGTGCACACTTTGGTGTGCACCTCGGTGTGCACCAAAGGTGCGCACCTTGGAGCGCACCAAAGGTGTACACTTTGGAGCGCACCACATAGGGTCTTTGAGAGGTTGGCGCAGTGCGCACACCAAGGTGGGTGTTGAGGTGCGTGCCGAGGTGGGTGGGTGCTAGGGTGCGCTCCATGGTGGGTGCCAGGGTGGGTGCGTGCTAGGGTGGATTCCAAAGAGGGTCATAGGGTGGGTGCCAAGGTGGGTTGGTGATATAGTGGGTTCAAAGGTGGGTACTAGGGTGGGTTCCAAGGTGGGTCACAAGTTGGGTGCCAGGATGCGTGGGTGTTAGGTTGGGTGCCAAGGTGGGCTCCTGCGTGGGTGGGTGCTAGGGTGGGTTTCAAGGTGGACGCGAGGGCGGGTGCCAAGGTGGGTAACAAGTTGGGTGTTAGGATGGGTGAGTGCTAGAGTGGGTGCCAAGGTGGGTGGGTGCTAAGGTGGATGCCAAGGTGGTTCACAGGGTGGGTGGGTTCTAGGGTGAGTTCCAAGGTGGGTCACAGGTTCAGTGCTAGGGTGGGTGTCAAGGCGGGTGTCGAGGTGCCTGGGTGCTAGGGTGTGGATGCCAATGTGGGTCATAGGGTGGGTACTAGGGTGGGCTGCAATGTGGGTGCCAAGGTGGGTAACATGCTCGGTGGGTTCTAAATTGGGTGCCAGGGTGGGTGTGCACCCACCTTGCCCGAGGTGGGTGCCAAGGTGCCAGTGTGGGTGGGTGCTAAGGTGGATGCCAAGGTGGGTGAGAAGGTGGGTGATAGGTTGAGTGGTAGGATGGGTGGGTGCCAAGATGGGTCACAGGGTGGGTGCAAGGGTGGGTAGGTGCTAGGGTTGGTGTCAGGGTGGGTGGGTGCTAGGTTGGGTTCCAAGGTGGGTGCGAGGGTGAGTGTCAAGGTGGGTCACAGGTTAGGTGCTAGGATGGGTGAGTGCTAGGGTGCAAAGGTGCCAGGGTGGGTGCTAGGATGGGTCGATGCTAGGGTGAGTGGCAAGGTGGGTCCACAAGTGTCAAGGTGGGTGCCGAGGTGGGTGCCAAGTCGGCGACTGCTATGGTGGATGCCAAGGTGGGTCACGGGGTGGGTGCCAAGTTGCTAGGTTGGGTTCCAAGGTGGGTGCCAACGTGGGTGCTAGGGTGCGTGGGTTAAAGGGTGTGTCACAACGTGGGTGCCAGGATGGGTGCGCACCCACACTGGCCAAGACGGGTGCGGGTGCAAGGTTGGGTTCCAAGCCCGGTCACAGGCTGGGTGCTAGGATGGGTGGGTGCCAAGGTGGGCACCAGGGTGGGTGCACCCACCCTGGCCAAGGTGGGTCACGGGGTGGGTCCTAGGGTGGGTAACGGGGTGGGTACTAAGGTGCGTGCCAAGGTGGGTCATAGGGTGGGTGCCAAGGTGGGCACCAGGGTGGGTGTGCACCAACCCTAGCCAGGGTAGGTCACGGGGTGGTTGTCGGGGTGGGCGTCAAGGAGCCAAGGTGGGTGGCAAGTAGCCAAGTTGCGTGCCAAGGTGGGTGTCGGGGTGGGTGCCAAGGATCCAAGGTGGGTGCCAAGGAACCAAGGTGGGTGTCTGGGTGGGTGCCGAGGTGGGAGCCAGGGTGGGTCCCAAGGTGAGTGCAAAGGTGGGTGCCAGGGTCAAGGTGAGTGCCAATGTGGGTTCCAAGGTGCCAGGGTCAGGGTGAGTGCCAATGTGGGTTCAAAGGTGCTAAGTTGGGTGCGAGGTTGGGTGCGAGGGTGGGTGGGTGCCAAGGTGTGCTAGGTGGAAGCCCGGGTGGGTCGGCATCCCATGGGTGTCGAGTTGGGTGCCTGATGGGTGCTTCTTGTCAAGTTTTAGTCGTCGGGACTCATTTCGAGCCTTAGAGGTCGTTTCTTGTCCGGTTGCCCTGTCTTCGACCTGGGAACCCAATTTTGGTCCTCGGGTCCCATTTTTTTTTGTCTCGCATCCCACTTTTGGCCTGTGGCCTTTTCGGGGTCGATTCTCGTTTTGGGCATCAGAGCATGTTTCTTCTCCTAAAACCCAATATTTGTTTATTAAGTCTCGGAACACATTTTTGTTCTCGTGGACCCATCATGGGTCTTGGAACGCATTTGTGGTCCTTGGGTCCCATTTTGCATCCCGAAACTTGTGTTTTGGTGCTTGATCCCTATTTTGGGTGCCCACCTTGCACCAAGTGCGCACCCGGGGCAAACCGAGCGCCTTGGTGCACCGGGGCAAGATCGAGCGTGCACCCGAGGCGCCCCGAACATGCACCAAGGTGCACTCGGCCCACATGTGAGCGCAGGTCGTTGCGCCCGAGGTGGTGTGTGGGCACCGCGTTGCAGACGGGACACTGCACGCACACGACGCCCCCTCCAGGTGCACGCACGTAGGCCGGGCCGGGTGCACACCCGACGCCCTAGCAAGGTGCGCGCACCCGGGCAGGGCTCACACTTGGCGAACGGGGCGCACTTCGCGAGGGAGGGTGTGCACCTCGACGGGGGTGGGTGGCCGGGGTGGATTCGCACGTGGGTCGCGGTTTGCTAAGTACACACTGCGACAAGCTCATAACGGGTGCGATCATACCAGCGTTAGTGCACCGGATCCCATCAGAACTCCGCAGTTAAGCGCGCTTGGGCCGGAGTAGTACTGGGATGGGTGACCTCCCGGGAAGTCCCGGTGTTGCACCCTTTTTTAGTTTTTCGCCGGGCGTCGCAATGCTATTTGAATAAACCTTTTGCCCGTTTGCGTTCTCGTCGGGGCCGGGCCGGGCCGGGGTGCGCTGCCCGCACTACCGCGCGCGCGGGGGCGACACCGAGCGCGCACCCGAGGCGCCCCGAGCACACAGGCCACGGTGCAACCCGGGCGTTGTGCGCGCACCCCGGTGCGCCCGAGGTGCTGCGCGCGCACCCAGGTGAAATCGGTGTGCACCTCGGCCAGTGCGCGCTCGGTCGAGTCGCGCACGTTGGCCAAGGTGCACGGTGATGTTTCTTACTCTAAGGTTCCGCACCAGACGCCCGGGACAGGTGAGCGAAGCTGGGCGGGGCCGGGTGCGCGGCCGGGGCAGGTGCACGCAGCTGGAGAGAGCTTTGGAGCACACTTCGGAGCGCACCAATGATGCGCTCCATTCAAAAGTTTCCTGAAAAGGCAAAAAAAGTTGAGATTATAGAATTTCCCACTTGAGAGATTGTAAAAAAAAAAAATTTAAAATGAAGGAAACGCGGGTGCCAAGGTGTGCGCAGCCCAGCCAAGGTGTGCGCACCAAGGCGCCCACCCTGGCGAAGGTGCACGCAAGGTGCGCACCCGAGGCAAACCGGACAATTAACCCAACTTTCGACTTCGCGCGCACCTTGGAGCGCACTTCGGAGCGCTCCTTGGTGCGCACCAATCTTGGGCACCTCGGAGTGCACCATGGCGCCCACCAAGGTGCGCACCCGGGGCAAACCGAGCTCCGACTTCGTGCGCACCTTGGAGCGCACGAAAGGTGCGCACCATGGCGCCCACCAAGGTGCGCAGCCCAGCCAAGGCGTGCGCATCAAGGTGCGCACCCTGGCGAAGGTGCGCACCCGGGGCAAACCGAGCTCCGACTTCGTGCGCACCTTGGAGCGCACAAAAGGTGCGCAACCCAGCCAAGGTGTGCGCACCCCGGTCAAACCGAGCTCCGAATCGTGCGCACCAGAGGTGCACGCCATCGTGCGCACCTTGGAGCACACTTCGGAGCCCTCCTTGGTGCGCGCCGATGTTGCGCACCTCGGAGCGCACCCGGGGAAAACAATGCAATTAACCCGACTTTCGACTTCGTGGGCACCTCGGAGCGCTCTCGGGTTCGCACCTCGGAGCACACCGAGGTGCGCACCTTTGATGCGCTGCCTTCACCAATTTCCAGAAAAGGCAAGAAAACATTGAGAAGGTGTGCGCACCGAGGTGCCCACCCTGGCGAAGGTGCACGCGAGGTGCGCACCCGGGGCAAACCGGGCTCCGACTTCGTGCACGCCGCACCTTGGAGCACACTTCGGAGCGCTCCTTGGTGCGCACCAGGGCGCGCAACCCAGCCGAGGTGCCCACCCCGGCGAAGGTGCACGCGAGGTGCGCACCCGGGGCAAACCGGGCTCCGACTTCGTGCACGCCATGGTGCCCACCGCGGCGAAGGTGCACGCGAGGTGCGCACCCGGGGCAAACCGGGCTCCGACTTCGTGCACGCCGCACCTTGGAGCACACTTCGGAGCGCTCCTTGGTGCGCACCATGGTGCCCACCAGGGCGCGCAACCCCGCCGAAGGTGCACGCGAGGTGCGCACCCGGGGCAAACCGGGCTCCGACTTCGTGCACGCCGCACCTTGGAGCACACTTCGGAGCGCTCCTTGGTGCGCACCATGGTGCCCACCAGGGCGCGCAACCCCGCCGAAGGTGCACGCGAGGTGCGCACCCGGGGCAAACCGGGCTCCGACTTCGTGCACGCCATGGTGCGCACCGCGGCGAAGGTGCGCACCCGGGGCAAACCGGGCTCCGACTTCGTGCACGCCGCACCTTGGAGCACACTTCGGAGCGCTCCTTGGTGCGCACCAGGGCGCGCAACCCAGCCGAGGTGCCCACCCCGGCGAAGGTGCACGCGAGGTGCGTACCCGGGGCAAACCGGGCTCCGACTTCGTGCACGCCGCACCTTGGAGCACACTTCGGAGCGCTCCTTGGTGCGCACCATGGTGCCCACCAGGCCGCGCAACCCAGCCAAGGTGTGCGCACCAAGGTGCACGCGAGGTGCGCACCCGGGGCAAACCGGGGTCCGACTTCGTGCACGCCGCACCTTGGAGCACACATCGGGGCGCTCCCGGGTTCGCACCGGCGTTGCGCACCGTGGTGGGCACCTCGGAGCACACCAAGGTGGGCAGCGAGGTGCGCACCTTTGATGCGATGCCTTCACTAATTTCCATAAAAGGCAAAAAAAAAACGAGATTTTAAAATTTCCGTTTTGAAAGATAGTGAGAAAAAGGGAATGCTGGTGCCATCTTGAGCCCGCCCTGGTGCGCAGCCCAGCCAAGGTGTGCGCACCAAGGTGCCCACCCTGGCGAAGGTGCGCGCCCGGGCAATTAACCCAACTTCCAACTTCGCGCGCGCCAGGGTGGGAGCGCACCCAACAACCGGGCCTGGGAAGAGCCAATGCGAGAAACCCCACCAAACGCTCTGACAAAAAAAGAGGGGGCGCTCCAGTAACCCCGCTTCGGAGCGCACCCTGGGCAAACCCAGCCAAGGTGCCCACCCCGGCCAAGGTGCAGGCGAGGTGCGCACCCGGGGCAAACCGGGCTCCGACAACGTGCACGCCGCACCTTGGAGCACACTTCGTAGCGCTCCCGGGTGCGCACCTCAGAGCACACCAAGGTGGGCAGCGAGGTGCGCACCTTTGATGCGCTGCCTTCACTAATTTCCAGAAAAGGCAAAAAAAAAAGGAGATTTTAAAATTTCCGTTTTGAAAGATAGTGAAAAAAACGGAACGCGCGTGCCATCTTGAGCCCGCCCTGGTGCGCAGCCCAGGTAAGGTGCCCACCCTGGCAAAGGTGCGCACCCGGGCAATTAACCCTACTTCCGACTTCGTGCGCGCCAGGGTGGCAACCGGGCCTCGGAAGAGCCAATGCGAGAAACCCCACCAAACGCTCCGACAAAAAAAGAGGCGGCGCTCCAATAACCCCGCTTCGGAGCGCAGCCGGGGCAAACCCAGCCAAGGTGCCCACCCCGACGAAGGTGCACGCGAGGTGCGCACCCGGGGCAAACCGGGCTCCGACAACGTGCACGCAGCACCTTGGAGCACACTTCGAAGCACTCCCGGGTGCCCACCGGCGTTGCGCACCGTGGTGGGCAGCGAGGTGCGCACCTTTGATGCGCTGCCTTCACTAATTTCCAGAAAAAGGCAAAAAAAAATGAGATTTTAAAATTTCCGTTTTGAAAGATAGTGAAAAAAAAGGAACGCGGGTGCCATCTTGAGCCCGCCCTAGTGCGCAGCCCAGGCAAGGCATGCGCACCAAGGTGCCCACCCGAGGTGCACACCCGGGGCAAACCGGGCTCCGACTTCGTGCAGGCCGCACCTTGGAGCACACTTCGGAGCGCTCCTTGGTGCGCACCATGGTGCCCACCAGGGCGCGCAACCCAGCCAAGGTCTGCACACCAAGGTGCCCACCCCGGCGAAGGTGCACGCGAGGTGCGCACCCGGGGCAAACCGGGCTCCGACTTCGTGCACGCCATGGTGCCCACCGCGGCGAAGGTGCACGCGAGGTGCGCACCCGGGGCAAACCGGGCTCCGACTTCGTGCACGCCGCACCTTGGAGCACACTTCGGAGCGCTCCTTGGTGCGCACCATGGTGCCCACCAGGGCGCGCAACCCAGCCAAGGTGTGCGCACCAAGGTGCACGCGAGGTGCGCACCCGGGGCAAACCGGGGTCCGACTTCGTGCACGCCGCACCTTGGAGCACACATCGGAGCGCTCCCAGGTTCGCACCAGCGTTGCGCACCTTTGATGCGCTGCCTTCACTAATTTCCAGAAAAGGCAAAAA
>NW_026728996.1:260000-275000 GCF_030272615.1 Cryptomeria japonica | reverse complement strand
CCAAGGCGGCCAAGGAGCCTCCCCGCATAGCAATCGGGGTGTGAGGTTACGGATGCAGCATTGATAGCAATCGAGGTGTGAGGCGAAGGATGCAGAAGTGAGAGCCGAGGGATGTAGCAGAGATAGCAATCGGGGTGTGTGATGCAGAAGAGATAGCAATCGAGGTGTGCGGTGGGAAGGGCCCAGCAGCCAGAATGCATGAAGCGACGGATGAAGCAGTGATGACAACCGGGCTGTGAGGAGAGGAGGGATGCAGCCAAGAAAGCAATCAGGGCTCGAGGCAAGGGATGCATCAAGGATAGCAATCATGTTGTGAGGCGAGATTCCAAAGGCTAAACGTGAGAGGCTGCAGGGTCGACTCAGAGAGGTCTATGCATGTGAGAGGCTGAAAGCAAGGTCGACTCGGAGCGGTCTATGCATCGGGCGCGCTTGGGGCGACTACCAGTGCCAACCCCTTATCCCGCGACGCGTCCGACAAAGAGAACGTTCCAAGGCGGCAGAGGAGGTTACCAGCCGAAGGATGCAGTAGCAATAACAGGTATAGTTCCGCGGCGGCCGAGAAGACTCACCGCATAGGAATCGGGATGCGAGGCGAGGGATGCGGCGGGAAGGCCCCGACGGCTAAACGGAAGAGGCTGCAGGGCCGCCTCGGAATGGTCCAAGCATCGGATGCGATTGGGACGACTACCAGTGCCAACCCCTTATCCCGCGATGCGTCCGATACACAGATAGTTCCAAGGCGGCCGAGGAGCCTCACCGCATATCAATCGGGGTGCGAGGCGAGGGATGGGGCGGGAAGGCCCCAACGGCTAGACGGAAGAGGCTTCAGGGCCACCTCGGAATGGTCCAAGCATCGGACGCGCTTGGGGCGACTGCCAGTGCCAACCCCTTATCCCGCGATGCGTCCGATACACAGATGGTTCCAAGGCGGCCGAGGAGCCTCACCGCATAGCAATCGGGGGTGCGAGGCGAGGGATGGGGCGGGAAGGCCCCAACGGCTAGACGGAAGAGGCTTCAGGGCCGCCTAGGAATGGTCCAAGCATCGGACACGCTTGGGGCGACTACCAGTGACAGCCCCCTATCCCGCGATGCGTCCGATACGAAGATGGTTCCAAGGCGGCCGAGGAGCCTCACCGCATAGCAATCGGGGTGCGAGGTGGGGGATGCGGCGAGATGGCCCCAACGGCTAGACGGAAGAGGCCACAGGGCCGCGTCGGAATAGTCCAAGCATCGGACGCGCTTGGGGCGACTACCAGTGACAACCCCTTATCCCGCGATGCGTCCGATACGAAGATAGTTCCCAGGCGGCCGAGGAGCCTCACCGCATAGCAATCGGGGTGCGAGGTGGGGGATGCGGCGAGATGGCCCCAACGGCTAGACGGAAGAGGCTGCAGGGCCGCCTCGGAATAGTCCAAGCATCGGACGCGCTTGGGGCCACTACCAGTGACAACCCCTTATCCCGCAATGCGTCCGATACGAAGATAGTTCCAAGGCGGCCGAAGAGCCTCACCGCATAGCAATCGGGGTGCGAGGTGGGGGATGCGGCGAGATGGCCCCAACGGCTAGACGGAAGAGGCCACAGGGCCGCCTCGGAATAGTCCAAGCATCGGACGCGCTTGGGGCGACTACCAGTGACAACCCCTTATCCCGCGATGCGTCCGATACGAAGATAGTTCCCAGGCGGCCGAGGAGCCTCACCGCATAGCAATCGGGGTGCGAGGCGAGGGATGCGGCGAGATGGCCCCAAAGGCTAGACGGAAGAGGCTGCAGGGCTGCCTCGGAATAGTCCAAGCATCGGACGCGCTTGGGGCGACTACCACTGCCAACCCCTTATCCCGCGATGCGTCCGATACACAGATAGTTCCGAGGCGGCCGAGGAGGTGGGGGATGCAGCGAGATGGCCCCAACGGCTAGACGGAAGAGGCTGCAGGGCCGCCTCGGAATAGTCCAAGCATCGGACGCGCTTGGGGCGACTACCAGTGACAACCCCTTATCCCGCGATGCGTCCGATACACAGATAGTTCCGAGGCGGCCAAGGAGCCTCACCGCATAGCAATCGTGGTGCGAGGTGGGGGATGCGGCGAGATGGCCCCAACGGCTAGACGGAAGAGGCTGCAGGGCCGCCTCGGAATGGTCCAAGCATCGGATGCGCTTGGGGCGACTACCACTGCCAACCCCTTATCCCGCGATGCGTCCGATACACAGATAGTTCCAAGGCGGCCGAGGAGCCTCACAGCATAGCAATCAGGGTGCGAGGCGAGGGATGCGGCGAGAAAGCCCCAACGGCTAGAGGGAAGAGGCTTCAGGTCCGCCTCGGAATGGTCCAAGCATCGGACGCGCTTGGGGCGACTACCAGTGACAACCCCTTATCCCGCGACGCGTCCGATACACAGATAGTTCCAAGGCGGCCGAGGAGCCTCACCGCATAGCAATCGGGGTGCGAGGCGAGGGATGCGGCGAGAAGGACCCAACGGCTACACGGAAGAGGCTTCGGGGCCGCCTCGGAATGGTCCAAGCATCGGACGCGCTTGGGGCGACTACCAGTGACAACCCCTTATCCCGCGACGCGTCCGATACACAGATAGTTCCAAGGCGGCCGAGGAGCCTCACCGCATAGCAATCGGGGTGCGAGGCGAGGGATGCGGCGAGAAGGACCCAACGGCTACACGGAAGAGGCTTCGGGGCCGCCTCGGAATGGTCCAAGCATCGGACGCGCTTGGGGCGACTACCAGTGACAACCCCTTATCCCGCGACGCGTCCGATACACAGATAGTTCCAAGGCGGCCGAGGAGCCTCACCGCATAGCAATCGGGGTGCGAGGCGAGGGATGCGGCGAGAAGGACCCAACGGCTAGACGGAAGAGGCTTCGGGTCCGCCTCGGAATGGTCCAAGCATCGGACGCGCTTGGGGCGACTACCAGTGACAACCCCTTATCCCGCGACGCGTCCGATACACAGATAGTTCCAAGGCGGCCGAGGAGCCTCACCGCATAGCAATCGGGGTGCGAGGCGAGGGATGCGGCGAGAAGGACCCAACGGCTAGACGGAAGAGGCTTCGGGTCCGCCTCGGAATGGTCCAAGCATCGGACGCGCTTGGGGCGACTACCAGTGACAACCCCTTATCCCGCGACGCGTCCGATACACAGATAGTTCCAAGGCGGCCGAGGAGCCTCACCGCATAGCAATCGGGGTGCGAGGCGAGGGATGCGGCGAGAAGGACCCAACGGCTAGACGGAAGAGGCTTCGGGTCCGCCTCGGAATGGTCCAAGCATCGGACGCGCTTGGGGCGACTACCAGTGACAACCCCTTATCCCGCGACGCGTCCGATACACAGATAGTTCCGAGGCGGCCGAGGAGCCTCACCGCATAGCAATCGGGGTGCGAGGCGAAGGATGCGGCGAGAAGGACCCAACAGCTAGACGGAAGAGGCTTCGGGTCCGCCTCGGAATGGTCTAAGCATCGGACGCGCTTGGGGCGACTACCAGTGACAACCCCTTATCCCGCGACGCGTCCGATACACAGATAGTTCCAAGGCGGCCGAGGAGCCTCACCGCATAGCAATCGGGGTGCGAGGCGAGGGATGCGGCGAGAAGGACCCAACGGCTAGACGGAAGAGGCTTCAGGGCCGCCTCGGAATGGTCCAAGCATCGAACGCGCTTGGGGCGACTACCAGTGACAACCCCTTATCCCGCGACGCGTCCGATACACAGATAGTTCCGAGGCGGCCGAGGAGCCTCACCGCATAGCAATCGGGGTGCGAGGCGAGGGATGCGGCGAGAAGGACCCAACGGCTAGACGGAAGAGGCTTCAGGGCCGCCTCGGAATGGTCCAAGCATCGGACGCGCTTGGGGCGACTACCAGTGACAACCCCTTATCCCGCGACGCGTCCGATACACAGATAGTTCCGAGGCGGCCGAGGAGCCTCACCGCATAGCAATCGGGGTGCGAGGCGAGGGATGCGGCGAGAAGGACCCAACGGCTAGACGGAAGAGGCTTCAGGGCCGCCTCGGAATGGTCCAAGCATCGGACGCGCTTGGGGCGACTACCAATGACAACCCCTTATCCCGCGACGCGTCCGATACACAGATAGTTCCGAGGCGGCCGAGGAGCCTCACCGCATAGCAATCGGGGTGCGAGGCGAGGGATGCGGCGAGAAGGACCCAACGGCTAGACGGAAGAGGCTTCAGGGCCGCCTCGGAATGGTCCAAGCATCGGACGCGCTTGGGGCGACTACCAGTGACAACCCCTTATCCCGCGACGCGTCCGATACACAGATAGTTCCGAGGCGGCCGAGGAGCCTCACCGCATAGCAATCGGGGTGCGAGGCGAGGGATGCGGCGAGAAGGACCCAACGGCTAGACGGAAGAGGCTTCAGGGCCGCCTCGGAATGGTCCAAGCATCGGACGCGCTTGGGGCGACTACCGTTGCCAACCCCTTATCCCGCGATGCGTCTGATACACAGATAGTTCCGAGGCGGCCGAGGAGCCTCACCGCATAGCAATCGGGTTGCGAGGCAGATTATTGGGAAGGGAACCCCCTGGGATGCGGCTCAAGCAGTGCCCAAAGGGACTGGAATGCGGAATCACATCGAGAGACCCAAATGCTATACGAGGGCTCAAATCGAATTATCGATTTGGCCACGACATGGACGCATCGGAACGACTACCTTTGCCGAACCACTCGCAATTGCATCCATACCGAAACCAATAGACATTTCCGTTAGAGCCCTCGCATAGCATTCGGGAATCTCGCATGCCCCTCTAAATCGACCAATGCTGGCGCTCAATGAAAATCCGAGCGCTACCACCGTTCGAGCGCCAGCATTGGTCGAGTTAGAGGGGCACGGGGGAGAATGCTCCAGTCAACACCTCCCCTATATAAGTTATTTGTCCGATTCTCGCACAACCGTAGTCTGCCTCGTCGAATCAAACAACGGTCCCAGATTCCGACTTCCGTTCCGTAGAGACCCAAAAGCTAGATGGAGGCTCGCAAGAAAGAGAGTCGGCGCATAGCAATCGGGTTTCTCGAACGTTTAGGGACCGAGCTCACTTGCGGATAGGGCAAAATCCGCCAAGCAACCCAAAAGCTAGACGGGGGCTCGAATCGAATCGCCTAGGCGGCCACAACAACGACGTGTTGGATCGACTACCAGTGCCAAACCATTCAGCAAGACTAGTCTGTGTCGAGGCCGGATAGAGATTCTCAGAGAGCGCCCGCATAGCATTTAGGAGACCTGCCGCGTCCCTCACACTCGACAAATGGTGGTGCACGTTTATAAATCCGAGCGATCCCAACCCTTTCAAGCACCAACATCGGTCGAGATAGAGGGGCACGGAGGGGGCTGCGTGAGACAACACAGTCCCCTATATAAGTTATTTGTCCGATTCTCACACATCCGAAGAATGGTCATCAAATCGGACAACAGCCCAAACTTCCGACTTCCGTCCCAGAAAGCCCAAGAGCTATCTAAAACGTTCATGGCCGGAACTCGATCGCGGCTATACCAGTCCGCCAAGCAACCCAAAAGCTAGACTGGAGCTCTAGTCGAATCACCTCTGTGGCCATTGCAAGGACGTGTTGGAGCGACTACCATTGCCGAACCATTCCGCAGGTCGAGTCCATACCAAGGCCGCATAGAGATTCACGATGAGCTCCTGCATAGCAATCAGGAGACTTGCCGTGTCCATCACAATCGATAAATCCTGGTGCAAGATTTTTGCATCCGAGCGCTCCAACCAGTCGAGCACCAGCATCAATCGACATAAACGGGCACGGGGGGAGGATGCTCGAGAACACTACCTCCCCTATATAAGTTATTTGTCCGATTCTCAAGCAGCCGAAGTCTGGTCATCGAATCGGGTCAAAGACCACAACTTCCGACTTTACCCACAATGCAAGTCATCGAATCGAACATCGGCCCCCGAGTCGGACTCCATGCGTATGTCAGGTCATCGGACCCAAATTCCGCCTTCCTGCGCATGGCGGGCCATCAATATCAACTCGGTCATCGGACCCAAACTCCGCCTTTTTGCGTATGGCACGCCTTCAAATCGGTCATCGGACCCAAATTCCGCCTTCCTGTGCATGGCGGGCCATCAACATCAACTCGGTCATCGGACCCAAATTCCGCCTTTCTGCGCATGGCACGCCATCAACTCGGTCATCGGACCCAAATTCCGCCTTCCTGCGCATGGCAGGTCATCGGACACAAATTCAGACCTCGCCAATATGCCTACGTATCGAATCGGTCATCGGACCCAACTTCCGACTTCATCCATACTGTAGGGTCTTTGAGGTTGGCGCGGTGCGCTCAACCCAGGGAGTCGACCCATCGAAGCATACACCTCCCCTATATAAGCTATTTGTCCGATTCCCACACCTGTGTAGTTTGCACCTCTGACCAGGACATCGACCCCAACTTCCGAACTCGACTGCAACGACGGCACCAGCGCCTTGGTGCGCACCTTGCGACGCACAGTCCCAACATTCGCCTTCCTGCACATGGCAGGTCATCGGACCCAAATTCCGACCTCGCGAGTATGCCTACATATCGAATCGGTCATCGGACCCAACTTCCGACTTCATCCATACCGTAGGGTCTTTGAGGTTGGCGCGGTGCGCTCAACCCGGGGAGTCGACCCAACGAAGCATACACCTCCCCTATATAAGCTATTTGTCCGATTCCCACACCTGTGTAGTTTGCACCTCCGATCAAGACATCGACCCCAACTTCCGAACTCGCCTCCAACGACCGAACCAGCGCCTTGGTGCGCACCTTGCAACGCACAGTGCCAGCATTCGCCTTCCTGCACGTGGCAGGTCATCGGACCCAAATTCCGACCTCGCGAGTATGCCTACATATCGAATCGGTCATCGGACCCAACTTCCGACTTCATCCATACCGTAGGGTCTTTGAGGTTGGCGCGGTGCGCTCAACCCGGGGAGTCGACCCAACGAAGCATACACCTCCCCTATATAAGCTATTTGTCCGATTCCCACACCTGTGTAGCTTGCACCTCCGATCAGGACATCGACCCCAACTTCCGAACTCGACTAAAAAGACCGCACCAGCGCCTTGGTGTGCACCTTGCAACGCACAGTGTCAACATTCGCCTTCCTGCACATGGCAGGTCATCGGACCCAAATTCCGACCTCATGAGCATACCTACTAATCGAATTGGTCATCGGACCCAACTTCCGACTTCATCCATACCGTAGGGTCTTTGAGGTTGGCGCGGTGCGCTCAACCTGGGGAGTCGACCCATCGAAGCATACACCTCCCCTATATAAGCTATTTGTCCGATTCCGACACCTGTGTAGTTTGCACCTCCGCTCAGGACATCGACCCCAACTTCCGAACTCGCCTGCAACGACCGAACCAGCGCCTTGGTGCGCACCAAAAGTGCGCACTTTTGGAGGGCACTTTTGTGCGCTCCAAAGGTGCGCACTTTTGGAGGGCACTTTTCTGCGCTCCAAAGGTGCGCACTTTTGGAGGGCACTTTTTGGAGGGCACTTTTCTGCGCTCCAAAGGTGCGCACTTTTGGAGGGCACTTTTTGGAGGGCACTTTTCTGCGCTCCAAAGGTGCGCACTTTTGGAGGGCACTTTTTGGAGGGCACTTTTCTGCGCTCCAAAGGTGCGCACTTTTGGAGGGCACTTTTTGGAGGGCACTTTTCTGCGCTCCAAAGGTGCGCACTTTTGGAGGGCACTTTTTGGAGGGCACTTTTCTGCGCTCCAAAGGTGCGCACTTTTGGAGGGCACTTTTCTGCGCTCCAAAGGTGCGCACTTTTGGAGGGCACTTTTTGGAGGGCACTTTTCTGCGCTCCAAAGGTGCGCACTTTTGGAGGGCACTTTTTGGAGGGCACTTTTCTGCGCTCCAAAGGTGCGCACTTTTGGAGGGCACTTTTTGGAGGGCACTTTTCTGCGCTCCAAAGGTGCGCACTTTTGGAGGGCACTTTTGTGCACTCCAAAGGTGCGCACTTTTGGAGGGCACTTTTCCTGTGCTCCAAAGGTGCACACCTAGGTGAGCACCTTCGACCACACCTTGTAGCACACCAAACTCTGACTTTCGACTTCATCCGCAATGCAGGGTCTTTGAGGTTGGCGCAATGCGCACAACCAGGGGAGTCGACCCATCAAACCCAACACCTCCCCTATATAAGCTATTTGTCTGATTCTCATACATGCGTAGCCTGCAGGAGCAATTAGGACATCGACCCCAACTTTCGGCTTCTAAACGAAAACAAGGTCTTTGAGGTTGGTGTAATGCGAACAACTAGGGGAGTCAACCCATCAAACCCAACACCTCCCCTATATAAGCTATTTGTCTGATTCTCATACATGTGTAGTCTACAGGAGCAATTAGGACATCGACCCCAACTTTTGACTTCTTAACGAAAACAAGGTCTTTGAGGTTGACGTAATGCGCACAACCAGGGGAGTCGACCCATCAAACCCAACACCTCCCCTATATAAGCTATTTGTCCGATTCTCATACATGTGTAGCCTGCAGGAGCCATTAGGACATTGACCCCAACTTTTGACTTCTTAACGAAAACAAGGTCTTTGAGGTTGGCGTAATGCGCACAACCAAGGGAGTTGACCCATCAAACCCAACACCTCCCCTATATAAGCTATTTGTCTGATTCTCATACATGTGTAGCCTGCAACAACGATTAGGACATCCACCCCAACTTCTGAATTCGTCTGCGTTGACCGCACCAAAGGTGCACGCCTTGGTGCTCACCAAAATCCGACTTCCGACTTCTTCTGCTATGCGGGGTCTTTGAGGTTGGCGCAGTGCGCACAACCAGGGGAGTCAACCCACCGAATGCAACACCTCCCCTATATAAGCTATTTGTCTGATTCTCATACATGCGTAGACTGCAGCAATGATTAGGACATCCACCCCAACTTTTGACTTCTTAAACAAGACAGGGTCTTTGAAGTTGGTGCAGTGCACACAACCAGGGGAGTCGACCCATCAAACGCAACACCTCCCCTATATAAAGCTATTTGTCCGATTCTCATACGTGTAGTCTGCAGCAGCGATTAGGACATCGACCCCAACTTCCGAATTCGTTTGCATTGACCGCACCAAAGGTGCACGCCTTGGTGTGCACCCTGGAGTGCACTTTGGTGCTCACCTCGGTGCACACTTTGGTGTGCACCTCGGTGTGCACCAAAGGTGCGCACCTTGGAGCGCACCAAAGGTGTACACTTTGGAGCGCACCACATAGGGTCTTTGAGAGGTTGGCGCAGTGCGCACACCAAGGTGGGTGTTGAGGTGCGTGCCGAGGTGGGTGGGTGCTAGGGTGCGCTCCATGGTGGGTGCCAGGGTGGGTGCGTGCTAGGGTGGATTCCAAAGAGGGTCATAGGGTGGGTGCCAAGGTGGGTTGGTGATATAGTGGGTTCAAAGGTGGGTACTAGGGTGGGTTCCAAGGTGGGTCACAAGTTGGGTGCCAGGATGCGTGGGTGTTAGGTTGGGTGCCAAGGTGGGCTCCTGCGTGGGTGGGTGCTAGGGTGGGTTTCAAGGTGGACGCGAGGGCGGGTGCCAAGGTGGGTAACAAGTTGGGTGTTAGGATGGGTGAGTGCTAGAGTGGGTGCCAAGGTGGGTGGGTGCTAAGGTGGATGCCAAGGTGGTTCACAGGGTGGGTGGGTTCTAGGGTGAGTTCCAAGGTGGGTCACAGGTTCAGTGCTAGGGTGGGTGTCAAGGCGGGTGTCGAGGTGCCTGGGTGCTAGGGTGTGGATGCCAATGTGGGTCATAGGGTGGGTACTAGGGTGGGCTGCAATGTGGGTGCCAAGGTGGGTAACATGCTCGGTGGGTTCTAAATTGGGTGCCAGGGTGGGTGTGCACCCACCTTGCCCGAGGTGGGTGCCAAGGTGCCAGTGTGGGTGGGTGCTAAGGTGGATGCCAAGGTGGGTGAGAAGGTGGGTGATAGGTTGAGTGGTAGGATGGGTGGGTGCCAAGATGGGTCACAGGGTGGGTGCAAGGGTGGGTAGGTGCTAGGGTTGGTGTCAGGGTGGGTGGGTGCTAGGTTGGGTTCCAAGGTGGGTGCGAGGGTGAGTGTCAAGGTGGGTCACAGGTTAGGTGCTAGGATGGGTGAGTGCTAGGGTGCAAAGGTGCCAGGGTGGGTGCTAGGATGGGTCGATGCTAGGGTGAGTGGCAAGGTGGGTCCACAAGTGTCAAGGTGGGTGCCGAGGTGGGTGCCAAGTCGGCGACTGCTATGGTGGATGCCAAGGTGGGTCACGGGGTGGGTGCCAAGTTGCTAGGTTGGGTTCCAAGGTGGGTGCCAACGTGGGTGCTAGGGTGCGTGGGTTAAAGGGTGTGTCACAACGTGGGTGCCAGGATGGGTGCGCACCCACACTGGCCAAGACGGGTGCGGGTGCAAGGTTGGGTTCCAAGCCCGGTCACAGGCTGGGTGCTAGGATGGGTGGGTGCCAAGGTGGGCACCAGGGTGGGTGCACCCACCCTGGCCAAGGTGGGTCACGGGGTGGGTCCTAGGGTGGGTAACGGGGTGGGTACTAAGGTGCGTGCCAAGGTGGGTCATAGGGTGGGTGCCAAGGTGGGCACCAGGGTGGGTGTGCACCAACCCTAGCCAGGGTAGGTCACGGGGTGGTTGTCGGGGTGGGCGTCAAGGAGCCAAGGTGGGTGGCAAGTAGCCAAGTTGCGTGCCAAGGTGGGTGTCGGGGTGGGTGCCAAGGATCCAAGGTGGGTGCCAAGGAACCAAGGTGGGTGTCTGGGTGGGTGCCGAGGTGGGAGCCAGGGTGGGTCCCAAGGTGAGTGCAAAGGTGGGTGCCAGGGTCAAGGTGAGTGCCAATGTGGGTTCCAAGGTGCCAGGGTCAGGGTGAGTGCCAATGTGGGTTCAAAGGTGCTAAGTTGGGTGCGAGGTTGGGTGCGAGGGTGGGTGGGTGCCAAGGTGTGCTAGGTGGAAGCCCGGGTGGGTCGGCATCCCATGGGTGTCGAGTTGGGTGCCTGATGGGTGCTTCTTGTCAAGTTTTAGTCGTCGGGACTCATTTCGAGCCTTAGAGGTCGTTTCTTGTCCGGTTGCCCTGTCTTCGACCTGGGAACCCAATTTTGGTCCTCGGGTCCCATTTTTTTTTGTCTCGCATCCCACTTTTGGCCTGTGGCCTTTTCGGGGTCGATTCTCGTTTTGGGCATCAGAGCATGTTTCTTCTCCTAAAACCCAATATTTGTTTATTAAGTCTCGGAACACATTTTTGTTCTCGTGGACCCATCATGGGTCTTGGAACGCATTTGTGGTCCTTGGGTCCCATTTTGCATCCCGAAACTTGTGTTTTGGTGCTTGATCCCTATTTTGGGTGCCCACCTTGCACCAAGTGCGCACCCGGGGCAAACCGAGCGCCTTGGTGCACCGGGGCAAGATCGAGCGTGCACCCGAGGCGCCCCGAACATGCACCAAGGTGCACTCGGCCCACATGTGAGCGCAGGTCGTTGCGCCCGAGGTGGTGTGTGGGCACCGCGTTGCAGACGGGACACTGCACGCACACGACGCCCCCTCCAGGTGCACGCACGTAGGCCGGGCCGGGTGCACACCCGACGCCCTAGCAAGGTGCGCGCACCCGGGCAGGGCTCACACTTGGCGAACGGGGCGCACTTCGCGAGGGAGGGTGTGCACCTCGACGGGGGTGGGTGGCCGGGGTGGATTCGCACGTGGGTCGCGGTTTGCTAAGTACACACTGCGACAAGCTCATAACGGGTGCGATCATACCAGCGTTAGTGCACCGGATCCCATCAGAACTCCGCAGTTAAGCGCGCTTGGGCCGGAGTAGTACTGGGATGGGTGACCTCCCGGGAAGTCCCGGTGTTGCACCCTTTTTTAGTTTTTCGCCGGGCGTCGCAATGCTATTTGAATAAACCTTTTGCCCGTTTGCGTTCTCGTCGGGGCCGGGCCGGGTCGGGGTGCGCTGCCCGCACTACCGCGCGCGCGGGGGCGACACCGAGCGCGCACCCGAGGCGCCCCGAGCACACAGGCCACGGTGCAACCCGGGCGTTGTGCGCGCACCCCGGTGCGCCCGAGGTGCTGCGCGCGCACCCAGGTGAAATCGGTGTGCACCTCGGCCAGTGCGCGCTCGGTCGAGTCGCGCACGTTGGCCAAGGTGCACGGTGATGTTTCTTACTCTAAGGTTCCGCACCAGACGCCCGGGACAGGTGAGCGAAGCTGGGCGGGGCCGGGTGCGCGGCCGGGGCAGGTGCACGCAGCTGGAGAGAGCTTTGGAGCACACTTCGGAGCGCACCAATGATGCGCTCCATTCAAAAGTTTCCTGAAAAGGCAAAAAAAGTTGAGATTATAGAATTTCCCACTTGAGAGATTGTAAAAAAAAAAAATTTAAAATGAAGGAAACGCGGGTGCCAAGGTGTGCGCAGCCCAGCCCACCCTGGCGAAGGTGCACGCAAGGTGCGCACCCGAGGCAAACCGGACAATTAACCCAACTTTCGACTTCGCGCGCACCTTGGAGCGCACTTCGGAGCGCTCCTTGGTGCGCACCAATCTTGGGCACCTCGGAGTGCACCATGGCGCCCACCAAGGTGCGCACCCGGGGCAAACCGAGCTCCGACTTCGTGCGCACCTTGGAGCGCACGAAAGGTGCGCACCATGGCGCCCACCAAGGTGCGCAGCCCAGCCAAGGCGTGCGCATCAAGGTGCGCACCCTGGCGAAGGTGCGCACCCGGGGCAAACCGAGCTCCGACTTCGTGCGCACCTTGGAGCGCACAAAAGGTGCGCAACCCAGCCAAGGTGTGCGCACCCCGGTCAAACCGAGCTCCGAATCGTGCGCACCAGAGGTGCACGCCATCGTGCGCACCTTGGAGCACACTTCGGAGCCCTCCTTGGTGCGCGCCGATGTTGCGCACCTCGGAGCGCACCCGGGGAAAACAATGCAATTAACCCGACTTTCGACTTCGTGGGCACCTCGGAGCGCTCTCGGGTTCGCACCTCGGAGCACACCGAGGTGCGCACCTTTGATGCGCTGCCTTCACCAATTTCCAGAAAAGGCAAGAAAACATTGAGAAGGTGTGCGCACCGAGGTGCCCACCCTGGCGAAGGTGCACGCGAGGTGCGCACCCGGGGCAAACCGGGCTCCGACTTCGTGCACGCCGCACCTTGGAGCACACTTCGGAGCGCTCCTTGGTGCGCACCAGGGCGCGCAACCCAGCCGAGGTGCCCACCCCGGCGAAGGTGCACGCGAGGTGCGCACCCGGGGCAAACCGGGCTCCGACTTCGTGCACGCCATGGTGCCCACCGCGGCGAAGGTGCACGCGAGGTGCGCACCCGGGGCAAACCGGGCTCCGACTTCGTGCACGCCGCACCTTGGAGCACACTTCGGAGCGCTCCTTGGTGCGCACCATGGTGCCCACCAGGGCGCGCAACCCCGCCGAAGGTGCACGCGAGGTGCGCACCCGGGGCAAACCGGGCTCCGACTTCGTGCACGCCGCACCTTGGAGCACACTTCGGAGCGCTCCTTGGTGCGCACCATGGTGCCCACCAGGGCGCGCAACCCCGCCGAAGGTGCACGCGAGGTGCGCACCCGGGGCAAACCGGGCTCCGACTTCGTGCACGCCATGGTGCGCACCGCGGCGAAGGTGCGCACCCGGGGCAAACCGGGCTCCGACTTCGTGCACGCCGCACCTTGGAGCACACTTCGGAGCGCTCCTTGGTGCGCACCAGGGCGCGCAACCCAGCCGAGGTGCCCACCCCGGCGAAGGTGCACGCGAGGTGCGTACCCGGGGCAAACCGGGCTCCGACTTCGTGCACGCCGCACCTTGGAGCACACTTCGGAGCGCTCCTTGGTGCGCACCATGGTGCCCACCAGGCCGCGCAACCCAGCCAAGGTGTGCGCACCAAGGTGCACGCGAGGTGCGCACCCGGGGCAAACCGGGGTCCGACTTCGTGCACGCCGCACCTTGGAGCACACATCGGGGCGCTCCCGGGTTCGCACCGGCGTTGCGCACCGTGGTGGGCACCTCGGAGCACACCAAGGTGGGCAGCGAGGTGCGCACCTTTGATGCGATGCCTTCACTAATTTCCATAAAAGGCAAAAAAAAAACGAGATTTTAAAATTTCCGTTTTGAAAGATAGTGAGAAAAAGGGAATGCTGGTGCCATCTTGAGCCCGCCCTGGTGCGCAGCCCAGCCAAGGTGTGCGCACCAAGGTGCCCACCCTGGCGAAGGTGCGCGCCCGGGCAATTAACCCAACTTCCAACTTCGCGCGCGCCAGGGTGGGAGCGCACCCAACAACCGGGCCTGGGAAGAGCCAATGCGAGAAACCCCACCAAACGCTCTGACAAAAAAAGAGGGGGCGCTCCAGTAACCCCGCTTCGGAGCGCACCCTGGGCAAACCCAGCCAAGGTGCCCACCCCGGCCAAGGTGCAGGCGAGGTGCGCACCCGGGGCAAACCGAGCTCCGACAACGTGCACGCCGCACCTTGGAGCACACTTCGTAGCGCTCCCGGGTGCGCACCTCAGAGCACACCAAGGTGGGCAGCGAGGTGCGCACCTTTGATGCGCTGCCTTCACTAATTTCCAGAAAAGGCAAAAAAAAAAGGAGATTTTAAAATTTCCGTTTTGAAAGATAGTGAAAAAAACGGAACGCGCGTGCCATCTTGAGCCCGCCCTGGTGCGCAGCCCAGGTAAGGTGCCCACCCTGGCAAAGGTGCGCACCCGGGCAATTAACCCTACTTCCGACTTCGTGCGCGCCAGGGTGGCAACCGGGCCTCGGAAGAGCCAATGCGAGAAACCCCACCAAACGCTCCGACAAAAAAAGAGGCGGCGCTCCAATAACCCCGCTTCGGAGCGCAGCCGGGGCAAACCCAGCCAAGGTGCCCACCCCGACGAAGGTGCACGCGAGGTGCGCACCCGGGGCAAACCGGGCTCCGACAACGTGCACGCAGCACCTTGGAGCACACTTCGAAGCACTCCCGGGTGCCCACCGGCGTTGCGCACCGTGGTGGGCAGCGAGGTGCGCACCTTTGATGCGCTGCCTTC
>NW_026728996.1:235000-250000 GCF_030272615.1 Cryptomeria japonica | reverse complement strand
TTGCAACGAAGGAACGTGCCAAAGATCGAGAACAATGGCAGAAGAATGCTAGTAACGTGCACTTCGGGGACCAACGCATCACCGGAAGACAACCGCCAAACATCGAAAGAGTCGCGATGCTCCGCAACCTACGTGCAAAGCGTCGCACACCGGGTAAGGGAGTGAGAGCCCCAAACATAGCTGGGCGAGGCGCTCACTCCGCTCTTTATATCTCGTTAATACCGCCAAGGGAAATGGCACAAGCACACCACACACAAGCATCCTCGGAAGAGGACAGTTCGAGTGACAGGTCAAATCCAAGAGTTCCGAAGACTACCTCCAGGAACAATCGGGAACAAGACCGATTACAAGTCGTCGAGTCTGTTACTGGGACGAACACGAGATGCGCACAGGAAATCGATCAGCCCTCACAATGGCCCAAGGCCAGAGATCGGACTGCTACGATTTACCCCAACAATCATCGTGCCACTCTTCGCAGAGAGGTGATAGACGCCAACGAGCCCGCGCATAGCAATCGAGGTGTAAAAAGGGCGTTGAAGGCAGGAAGCCTGGACGAAAGAGGCTACGAGGTCACCTCGAAGCGGTCTAAGAATCGGGCGCACTTGGGGCGACTACCAGTGCCAACCCCTTATCCCGCGGTGCGTCCGACACACAGAAATTTCCAAGGCGGCCAAGGAGCCTCCCCGCATAGCAATCGGGGTGTGAGGTTACGGATGCAGCATTGATAGCAATCGAGGTGTGAGGCGAAGGATGCAGAAGTGAGAGCCGAAGGGATGTAGCAGAGATAGCAATCGGGGTGTGTGATGCAGAAGAGATAGCAATCGAGGTGTGCGGTGGGAAGGGCCCAGCAGCCAGAATGCATGAAGCGACGGATGAAGCAGTTGATGACAACCGGGCTGTGAGGAGAGGAGGGATGCAGCCAAGAAAGCAATCAGGGCTCGAGGCAAGGGATGCATCAAGGATAGCAATCATGTTGTGAGGCGAGATTCCAAAGGCTAAACGTGAGAGGCTGCAGGGTCGACTCAGAGAGGTCTATGCATGTGAGAGGCTGAAAGCAAGGTCGACTCGGAGCGGTCTATGCATCGGGCCGCGCTTGGGGCGACTACCAGTGCCAACCCCTTATCCCGCGACGCGTCCCGACAAAGAGAACGTTCCAAGGCGGCAGAGGAGGTTACCAGCCGAAGGATGCAGTAGCAATAACAGGTATAGTTCCGCGGCCGGCCCGAGAAGACTCACCGCATAGGAATCGGGATGCGAGGCGAGGGATGCGGCGGGAAGGGCCCCGACGGCTAAACGGAAGAGGCTGCAGGGCCGCCTCGGAATGGTCCAAGCATCGGATGCGATTGGGACGACTACCAGTGCCAACACCCTTATCCCGCGATGCGTCCGATACACAGATAGTTCCAAGGCGGCCGAGGAGCCTCACCGCATATCAATCGGGGGTGCGAGTGCGAGGGATGGGGGCGGGAAGGCCCCAACGGCTAGACGGAAGAGGCTTCAGGGCCACCTCGGAATGGTCCAAGCATCGGACGCGCTTGGGGCGACTGCCAGTGCCAACCCCTTATCCCGCGATTGCGTCCGATACACAGATGGTTCCAAGGCGGCCGAGGAGCCTCACCGCATAGCAATCGGGGGTGCGAGGCGAGGGATGGGGCGGGAAGGCCCCAACGGCTAGACGGAAGAGGCTTCAGGGCCGCCTAGGAATGGTCCAAAGCATCGGACACGCTTGGGGCGACTACCAGTGACAGCCCCCTATCCCGCGATGCGTCCGATACGAAGATGGTCCAAGGCGGCCGAGGAGCCTCACCGCATAGCAATCGGGGTGCGAGGTGGGGGATGCGGCGAGATGGCCCCAACGGCTAGACGGAAGAGGCCACAGGGCCGCGTCGGAATAGTCCAAGCATCGGACGCGCTTGGGGCGACTACCAGTGACAACCCCTTATCCCGCGATGCGTCCGATACGAAGATAGTTTCCAAGGCGGCCGAGGAGCCTCACCGCATAGCAATCGGTAGGGGTGCGAGGTGGGGGATGCGGCGAGATGGCCCCAACGGCTAGACGGAAGAGGCTGCAGGGCCGCCTCGGAATAGTCCAAGCATCGGACGCGCTTGGGGCCACTACCAGTGACAACCCCTTATCCCGCAATGCGTCCGATACGAAGATAGTTCCAAGGCGGCCGAAGAGCCTCACCGCATAAGCAATCGGGGTGCGAGGTGGGGGGATGCGCGGAGATGGCCCCAACGGCTAGACGGAAGAGGCCACAGGGCCGCCTCCGGAATAGTCCAAGCATCGGACGCGCTTGGGGCGACTACCAGTGACAACCCCTTATCCCGCGATGCGTCGATACGAAGATAGTTCCCAGGGCGGCCGAGGAGCCTCACCGCATAGCAATCGGGGTGCGAGGCGAGGGATGCGGCGAGATGGCCCCAAAGGCTAGACGGAAGAGGCCTGCAGGGCTGCCTCGGAATAGTCCAAGCATCGGACGCGCTTGCTCGGGGCGACTACCACTGCCAACCCCTTATCCCGCGATGCGTCCGATACACAGATAGTTCCGAGGCGGCCGAGGAGGTGGGGGATGCAGCGAGATGGCCCCAACGGCTAGACGGAAGAGGCTTGCAGGGCCGCCTCGGAATAGTCCAAGCATCGGACGCGCTTGGGGCGACTACCAGTGACAACCCCTTATCCCGCGATGCGTCCGATACACAGGATAGTTCCAGAGGCGGCCAAGGAGCCTCACCGCATAGCAATCGTGGTGCGAGGTGGGGGATGCGGCGAGATGGCCCCAACGGCTAGACGGAAGAGGCTGCAGGGCCGCCTCGGAATGGTCCAAGCATCGGATTGCGCTTGGGGCGACTACCACTGCCAACCCCCTTATCCCGCGATGCGTCCGATACACAGATAGTTCCAAGGGGGGCGGCCGAGGAGCCTCACAGCATAGCAATCAGGGTGCGAGGCGAGGGATGCGGCGAGGAAAGCCCCAAACGGCTAGAGGGAAGAGGCTTCAGGTCCGCCTCGGAATGGTCCAAGCATCGGACGCGCTTGGGGCGACTACCAGTGACAACCCCTTATCCCGCGACGCTGTCCGATACACAGATAGTTCCAAGGCGGCCGAGGAGCCTCACCGCATAGCAATCGGGGTGCGAGGCGAGGGATGCGGCGAGAAGGACCCCCACGGCTACACGGAAGAGGCTTCGGGCCGCCTCGGAATGGTCCAAGCATCGGACGCGCTTGGGCGACTACCAGTGACAACCCCTTATCCCGCGACGCGTCCGATACACAGATAGTTCCAAGGCGGGCCGAGGAGCCTCACCGCATAGCAATCGGGGTGCGAGGCGAGGGATGCGGCGAGGAAGGACCCAACGGCTACACGGAAGAGGCTTCGGGGCCGCTCGGAATGGTCCAAGCATCGGACGCGCTTGGGGCGACTACCTAGTGACAACCCCTTATCCCGCGACGCGTCCGATACACAGATAGTTCCAAGGCGGCCGAGGAGCCTCACCGCATAGCAATCGGGGTGCGAGGCGAGGGATGCGGCGAGAAGGACCCAACGGGCTAGACGGAAGAGGCTTCGGGTCCGCCTCGGAATGGTCAAGCATCGGACGCGCTTGGGGCGACTACCAGTGACAACCCCTTATCCCGCGACGCGTCCGATACACAGATAGTTCCAAGGCGGCCGAGGAGCCTCACCGCATAGCAATCGGGGTGCGAGGCGAGGGATGCGGCGGAGAAGGACCCAACGGCTAGACGGAAGAGGCTTCGGGTCCGCCTCGGAATGGTCCAAGCATCGGACGCGCTTGGGGCGACTACAGTGACAACCCCTTTATCCCGCGACGCGTCCGATACACAGATAGTTCCAAGGCGGCCGAGGAGCCTCACCGCATAGCAATCGGGGTGCGAGGCGAGGGATGCGGCCGAGAAGGACCCAACGGCTAGACGGAAGAGGCTTCGGGTCCGCCTCGGAATGGTCCAAGCATCGGACGCGCTTGGGCGACTACCAGTGACAACCCCTTATCCCGCGACGCGTCCGATACACAGATAGTTCCGAGGCGGCCGAGGAGCCTCACCGCATAGCAATCGGGGTGCGAGGCGAAGGATGCGGGCGAGAAGGACCCAACGGTCTAGACGGAAGAGGCTTCGGGTCCGCCTCGGAATGGTCTAAGCATCGGACGCGCTTGGGGGCGACTACCAGTGACAACCCCCTTATCCCGCGACGCGTCCGATACACAGATAGTTCCAAGGCGGGCCGAGGAGCCTCACCGCATAGCAATCGGGGTGCGAGGCGAGGGATGCGGCGAGAAGGACCCAACGGCTAGACGGAAGAGGCTTCAGGGCCGCCTCGGAATGGTCCAAGCATCGAACGCGCTTGGGGCGGACTACCAGTGACAACCCCTTATCCCGCGACGCGTCCGATACACAGATAGTTCCGAGGCGGCCGAGGAGCCTCACCGCATAGCAATCGGGTGTGCGAGGCGAGGGATGCGGGCGAGAAGGGACCCAACGGCTAGACGGAAGAGGCTTCAGGGCCGCCTCGGAATGGTCCAAGCATCGGACGCGCTTGGGGCGACTACCAGTGACAACCCCTTATCCCGCGACGCGTCCGATACACAGATAGTTCCGAGGGCGGCCGAGGAGCCTCCACCGCATAGCAATCGGGGTGCGAGGCGAGGGATGCGGCGAGAAGGACCAACGGCTAGACGGAAGAGGCTTCAGGGCCGCCTCGGAATGGTCCAAGCATCGGACGCGCTTGGGGCGACTACCAATGACAACCCATTATCCCGCGACGCGTCCGATACACAGATAGTTCCGAGGCGGCCGAGGAGCCTCACCGCATAGCAATCGGGGTGCGAGGCGAGGGATGCGGCGAGAAGGACCCAACGGCTAGACGGAAGAGGCTTCAGGGCCGCCTCGGAATGGTCCAAGCATCGGACGCGCTTGGGGCGACTACCAGTGACAACCCCTTATCCCGCGACGCGTCCGATACACAGATAGTTCCGAGGCGGCCGAGGAGCCTCACCGCATAGCAATCGGGGTGCGAGGCGAGGGATGCGGCGAGAAGGACCCAACGGCTAGACGGAAGAGGCTTCAGGGCCGCCTCGGAATGGTCCAAGCATCGGACGCGCTTGGGGCGACTACCGTTGCCAACCCCTTATCCCGCGATGCGTCTGATACACAGATAGTTCCGAGGCGGCCGAGGAGCCTCACCGCATAGCAATCGGGTTGCGAGGCAGATTATTGGGAAGGGAACCCCCTGGGATGCGGCTCAAGCAGTGCCCAAAGGGACTGGAATGCGGAATCACATCGAGAGACCCAAATGCTATACGAGGGCTCAAATCGAATTATCGATTTGGCCACGACATGGACGCATCGGAACGACTACCTTTGCCGAACCACTCGCAATTGCATCCATACCGAAACCAATAGACATTTCCGTTAGAGCCCTCGCATAGCATTCGGGAATCTCGCATGCCCCTCTAAATCGACCAATGCTGGCGCTCAATGAAAATCCGAGCGCTACCACCGTTCGAGCGCCAGCATTGGTCGAGTTAGAGGGGCACGGGGGAGAATGCTCCAGTCAACACCTCCCCTATATAAGTTATTTGTCCGATTCTCGCACAACCGTAGTCTGCCTCGTCGAATCAAACAACGGTCCCAGATTCCGACTTCCGTTCCGTAGAGACCCAAAAGCTAGATGGAGGCTCGCAAGAAAGAGAGTCGGCGCATAGCAATCGGGTTTCTCGAACGTTTAGGGACCGAGCTCACTTGCGGATAGGGCAAAATCCGCCAAGCAACCCAAAAGCTAGACGGGGGCTCGAATCGAATCGCCTAGGCGGCCACAACAACGACGTGTTGGATCGACTACCAGTGCCAAACCATTCAGCAAGACTAGTCTGTGTCGAGGCCGGATAGAGATTCTCAGAGAGCGCCCGCATAGCATTTAGGAGACCTGCCGCGTCCCTCACACTCGACAAATGGTGGTGCACGTTTATAAATCCGAGCGATCCCAACCCTTTCAAGCACCAACATCGGTCGAGATAGAGGGGCACGGAGGGGGCTGCGTGAGACAACACAGTCCCCTATATAAGTTATTTGTCCGATTCTCACACATCCGAAGAATGGTCATCAAATCGGACAACAGCCCAAACTTCCGACTTCCGTCCCAGAAAGCCCAAGAGCTATCTAAAACGTTCATGGCCGGAACTCGATCGCGGCTATACCAGTCCGCCAAGCAACCCAAAAGCTAGACTGGAGCTCTAGTCGAATCACCTCTGTGGCCATTGCAAGGACGTGTTGGAGCGACTACCATTGCCGAACCATTCCGCAGGTCGAGTCCATACCAAGGCCGCATAGAGATTCACGATGAGCTCCTGCATAGCAATCAGGAGACTTGCCGTGTCCATCACAATCGATAAATCCTGGTGCAAGATTTTTGCATCCGAGCGCTCCAACCAGTCGAGCACCAGCATCAATCGACATAAACGGGCACGGGGGGAGGATGCTCGAGAACACTACCTCCCCTATATAAGTTATTTGTCCGATTCTCAAGCAGCCGAAGTCTGGTCATCGAATCGGGTCAAAGACCACAACTTCCGACTTTACCCACAATGCAAGTCATCGAATCGAACATCGGCCCCCGAGTCGGACTCCATGCGTATGTCAGGTCATCGGACCCAAATTCCGCCTTCCTGCGCATGGCGGGCCATCAATATCAACTCGGTCATCGGACCCAAACTCCGCCTTTTTGCGTATGGCACGCCTTCAAATCGGTCATCGGACCCAAATTCCGCCTTCCTGTGCATGGCGGGCCATCAACATCAACTCGGTCATCGGACCCAAATTCCGCCTTTCTGCGCATGGCACGCCATCAACTCGGTCATCGGACCCAAATTCCGCCTTCCTGCGCATGGCAGGTCATCGGACACAAATTCAGACCTCGCCAATATGCCTACGTATCGAATCGGTCATCGGACCCAACTTCCGACTTCATCCATACTGTAGGGTCTTTGAGGTTGGCGCGGTGCGCTCAACCCAGGGAGTCGACCCATCGAAGCATACACCTCCCCTATATAAGCTATTTGTCCGATTCCCACACCTGTGTAGTTTGCACCTCTGACCAGGACATCGACCCCAACTTCCGAACTCGACTGCAACGACGGCACCAGCGCCTTGGTGCGCACCTTGCGACGCACAGTCCCAACATTCGCCTTCCTGCACATGGCAGGTCATCGGACCCAAATTCCGACCTCGCGAGTATGCCTACATATCGAATCGGTCATCGGACCCAACTTCCGACTTCATCCATACCGTAGGGTCTTTGAGGTTGGCGCGGTGCGCTCAACCCGGGGAGTCGACCCAACGAAGCATACACCTCCCCTATATAAGCTATTTGTCCGATTCCCACACCTGTGTAGTTTGCACCTCCGATCAAGACATCGACCCCAACTTCCGAACTCGCCTCCAACGACCGAACCAGCGCCTTGGTGCGCACCTTGCAACGCACAGTGCCAACATTCGCCTTCCTGCACGTGGCAGGTCATCGGACCCAAATTCCGACCTCGCGAGTATGCCTACATATCGAATCGGTCATCGGACCCAACTTCCGACTTCATCCATACCGTAGGGTCTTTGAGGTTGGCGCGGTGCGCTCAACCCGGGGAGTCGACCCAACGAAGCATACACCTCCCCTATATAAGCTATTTGTCCGATTCCCACACCTGTGTAGCTTGCACCTCCGATCAGGACATCGACCCCAACTTCCGAACTCGACTAAAAAGACCGCACCAGCGCCTTGGTGTGCACCTTGCAACGCACAGTGTCAACATTCGCCTTCCTGCACATGGCAGGTCATCGGACCCAAATTCCGACCTCATGAGCATACCTACTAATCGAATTGGTCATCGGACCCAACTTCCGACTTCATCCATACCGTAGGGTCTTTGAGGTTGGCGCGGTGCGCTCAACCTGGGGAGTCGACCCATCGAAGCATACACCTCCCCTATATAAGCTATTTGTCCGATTCCGACACCTGTGTAGTTTGCACCTCCGCTCAGGACATCGACCCCAACTTCCGAACTCGCCTGCAACGACCGAACCAGCGCCTTGGTGCGCACCAAAAGTGCGCACTTTTGGAGGGCACTTTTGTGCGCTCCAAAGGTACGCACTTTTGGAGGGCACTTTTCTGCGCTCCAAAGGTGCGCACTTTTGGAGGGCACTTTTTGGAGGGCACTTTTCTGCGCTCCAAAGGTGCGCACTTTTGGAGGGCACTTTTTGGAGGGCACTTTTCTGCGCTCCAAAGGTGCGCACTTTTGGAGGGCACTTTTTGGAGGGCACTTTTCTGCGCTCCAAAGGTGCGCACTTTTGGAGGGCACTTTTTGGAGGGCACTTTTCTGCGCTCCAAAGGTGCGCACTTTTGGAGGGCACTTTTTGGAGGGCACTTTTCTGCGCTCCAAAGGTGCGCACTTTTGGAGGGCACTTTTCTGCGCTCCAAAGGTGCGCACTTTTGGAGGGCACTTTTTGGAGGGCACTTTTCTGCGCTCCAAAGGTGCGCACTTTTGGAGGGCACTTTTCTGCGCTCCAAAGGTGCGCACTTTTGGAGGGCACTTTTTGGAGGGCACTTTTCTGCGCTCCAAAGGTGCGCACTTTTGGAGGGCACTTTTGTGCACTCCAAAGGTGCGCACTTTTGGAGGGCACTTTTCCTGTGCTCCAAAGGTGCACACCTAGGTGAGCACCTTCGACCACACCTTGTAGCACACCAAACTCTGACTTTCGACTTCATCCGCAATGCAGGGTCTTTGAGGTTGGCGCAATGCGCACAACCAGGGGAGTCGACCCATCAAACCCAACACCTCCCCTATATAAGCTATTTGTCTGATTCTCATACATGCGTAGCCTGCAGGAGCAATTAGGACATCGACCCCAACTTTCGGCTTCTAAACGAAAACAAGGTCTTTGAGGTTGGTGTAATGCGAACAACTAGGGGAGTCAACCCATCAAACCCAACACCTCCCCTATATAAGCTATTTGTCTGATTCTCATACATGTGTAGTCTACAGGAGCAATTAGGACATCGACCCCAACTTTTGACTTCTTAACGAAAACAAGGTCTTTGAGGTTGACGTAATGCGCACAACCAGGGGAGTCGACCCATCAAACCCAACACCTCCCCTATATAAGCTATTTGTCCGATTCTCATACATGTGTAGCCTGCAGGAGCCATTAGGACATTGACCCCAACTTTTGACTTCTTAACGAAAACAAGGTCTTTGAGGTTGGCGTAATGCGCACAACCAAGGGAGTTGACCCATCAAACCCAACACCTCCCCTATATAAGCTATTTGTCTGATTCTCATACATGTGTAGCCTGCAACAACGATTAGGACATCCACCCCAACTTCTGAATTCGTCTGCGTTGACCGCACCAAAGGTGCACGCCTTGGTGCTCACCAAAATCCGACTTCCGACTTCTTCTGCTATGCGGGGTCTTTGAGGTTGGCGCAGTGCGCACAACCAGGGGAGTCAACCCACCGAATGCAACACCTCCCCTATATAAGCTATTTGTCTGATTCTCATACATGCGTAGACTGCAGCAATGATTAGGACATCCACCCCAACTTTTGACTTCTTAAACAAGACAGGGTCTTTGAAGTTGGTGCAGTGCACACAACCAGGGGAGTCGACCCATCAAACGCAACACCTCCCCTATATAAAGCTATTTGTCCGATTCTCATACGTGTAGTCTGCAGCAGCGATTAGGACATCGACCCCAACTTCCGAATTCGTTTGCATTGACCGCACCAAAGGTGCACGCCTTGGTGTGCACCCTGGAGTGCACTTTGGTGCTCACCTCGGTGCACACTTTGGTGTGCACCTCGGTGTGCACCAAAGGTGCGCACCTTGGAGCGCACCAAAGGTGTACACTTTGGAGCGCACCACATAGGGTCTTTGAGAGGTTGGCGCAGTGCGCACACCAAGGTGGGTGTTGAGGTGCGTGCCGAGGTGGGTGGGTGCTAGGGTGCGCTCCATGGTGGGTGCCAGGGTGGGTGCGTGCTAGGGTGGATTCCAAAGAGGGTCATAGGGTGGGTGCCAAGGTGGGTTGGTGATATAGTGGGTTCAAAGGTGGGTACTAGGGTGGGTTCCAAGGTGGGTCACAAGTTGGGTGCCAGGATGCGTGGGTGTTAGGTTGGGTGCCAAGGTGGGCTCCTGCGTGGGTGGGTGCTAGGGTGGGTTTCAAGGTGGACGCGAGGGCGGGTGCCAAGGTGGGTAACAAGTTGGGTGTTAGGATGGGTGAGTGCTAGAGTGGGTGCCAAGGTGGGTGGGTGCTAAGGTGGATGCCAAGGTGGTTCACAGGGTGGGTGGGTTCTAGGGTGAGTTCCAAGGTGGGTCACAGGTTCAGTGCTAGGGTGGGTGTCAAGGCGGGTGTCGAGGTGCCTGGGTGCTAGGGTGTGGATGCCAATGTGGGTCATAGGGTGGGTACTAGGGTGGGCTGCAATGTGGGTGCCAAGGTGGGTAACATGCTCGGTGGGTTCTAAATTGGGTGCCAGGGTGGGTGTGCACCCACCTTGCCCGAGGTGGGTGCCAAGGTGCCAGTGTGGGTGGGTGCTAAGGTGGATGCCAAGGTGGGTGAGAAGGTGGGTGATAGGTTGAGTGGTAGGATGGGTGGGTGCCAAGATGGGTCACAGGGTGGGTGCAAGGGTGGGTAGGTGCTAGGGTTGGTGTCAGGGTGGGTGGGTGCTAGGTTGGGTTCCAAGGTGGGTGCGAGGGTGAGTGTCAAGGTGGGTCACAGGTTAGGTGCTAGGATGGGTGAGTGCTAGGGTGCAAAGGTGCCAGGGTGGGTGCTAGGATGGGTCGATGCTAGGGTGAGTGGCAAGGTGGGTCCACAAGTGTCAAGGTGGGTGCCGAGGTGGGTGCCAAGTCGGCGACTGCTATGGTGGATGCCAAGGTGGGTCACGGGGTGGGTGCCAAGTTGCTAGGTTGGGTTCCAAGGTGGGTGCCAACGTGGGTGCTAGGGTGCGTGGGTTAAAGGGTGTGTCACAACGTGGGTGCCAGGATGGGTGCGCACCCACACTGGCCAAGACGGGTGCGGGTGCAAGGTTGGGTTCCAAGCCCGGTCACAGGCTGGGTGCTAGGATGGGTGGGTGCCAAGGTGGGCACCAGGGTGGGTGCACCCACCCTGGCCAAGGTGGGTCACGGGGTGGGTCCTAGGGTGGGTAACGGGGTGGGTACTAAGGTGCGTGCCAAGGTGGGTCATAGGGTGGGTGCCAAGGTGGGCACCAGGGTGGGTGTGCACCAACCCTAGCCAGGGTAGGTCACGGGGTGGTTGTCGGGGTGGGCGTCAAGGAGCCAAGGTGGGTGGCAAGTAGCCAAGTTGCGTGCCAAGGTGGGTGTCGGGGTGGGTGCCAAGGATCCAAGGTGGGTGCCAAGGAACCAAGGTGGGTGTCTGGGTGGGTGCCGAGGTGGGAGCCAGGGTGGGTCCCAAGGTGAGTGCAAAGGTGGGTGCCAGGGTCAAGGTGAGTGCCAATGTGGGTTCCAAGGTGCCAGGGTCAGGGTGAGTGCCAATGTGGGTTCAAAGGTGCTAAGTTGGGTGCGAGGTTGGGTGCGAGGGTGGGTGGGTGCCAAGGTGTGCTAGGTGGAAGCCCGGGTGGGTCGGCATCCCATGGGTGTCGAGTTGGGTGCCTGATGGGTGCTTCTTGTCAAGTTTTAGTCGTCGGGACTCATTTCGAGCCTTAGAGGTCGTTTCTTGTCCGGTTGCCCTGTCTTCGACCTGGGAACCCAATTTTGGTCCTCGGGTCCCATTTTTTTTTGTCTCGCATCCCACTTTTGGCCTGTGGCCTTTTCGGGGTCGATTCTCGTTTTGGGCATCAGAGCATGTTTCTTCTCCTAAAACCCAATATTTGTTTATTAAGTCTCGGAACACATTTTTGTTCTCGTGGACCCATCATGGGTCTTGGAACGCATTTGTGGTCCTTGGGTCCCATTTTGCATCCCGAAACTTGTGTTTTGGTGCTTGATCCCTATTTTGGGTGCCCACCTTGCACCAAGTGCGCACCCGGGGCAAACCGAGCGCCTTGGTGCACCGGGGCAAGATCGAGCGTGCACCCGAGGCGCCCCGAACATGCACCAAGGTGCACTCGGCCCACATGTGAGCGCAGGTCGTTGCGCCCGAGGTGGTGTGTGGGCACCGCGTTGCAGACGGGACACTGCACGCACACGACGCCCCCTCCAGGTGCACGCACGTAGGCCGGGCCGGGTGCACACCCGACGCCCTAGCAAGGTGCGCGCACCCGGGCAGGGCTCACACTTGGCGAACGGGGCGCACTTCGCGAGGGAGGGTGTGCACCTCGACGGGGGTGGGTGGCCGGGGTGGATTCGCACGTGGGTCGCGGTTTGCTAAGTACACACTGCGACAAGCTCATAACGGGTGCGATCATACCAGCGTTAGTGCACCGGATCCCATCAGAACTCCGCAGTTAAGCGCGCTTGGGCCGGAGTAGTACTGGGATGGGTGACCTCCCGGGAAGTCCCGGTGTTGCACCCTTTTTTAGTTTTTCGCCGGGCGTCGCAATGCTATTTGAATAAACCTTTTGCCCGTTTGCGTTCTCGTCGGGGCCGGGCCGGGCCGGGGTGCGCTGCCCGCACTACCGCGCGCGCGGGGGGCGACACCGAGCGCGCACCCGAGGCGCCCCGAGCACACAGGCCACGGTGCAACCCGGGCGTTGTGCGCGCACCCCGGTGCGCCCGAGGTGCTGCGCGCGCACCCAGGTGAAATCGGTGTGCACCTCGGCCAGTGCGCGCTCGGTCGAGTCGCGCACGTTGGCCAAGGTGCACGGTGATGTTTCTTACTCTAAGGTTCCGCACCAGACGCCCGGGACAGGTGAGCGAAGCTGGGCGGGGCCGGGTGCGCGGCCGGGGCAGGTGCACGCAGCTGGAGAGAGCTTTGGAGCACACTTCGGAGCGCACCAATGATGCGCTCCATTCAAAAGTTTCCTGAAAAGGCAAAAAAAGTTGAGATTATAGAATTTCCCACTTGAGAGATTGTAAAAAAAAAAAATTTAAAATGAAGGAAACGCGGGTGCCAAGGTGTGCGCAGCCCAGCCAAGGTGTGCGCACCAAGGCGCCCACCCTGGCGAAGGTGCACGCAAGGTGCGCACCCGAGGCAAACCGGACAATTAACCCAACTTTCGACTTCGCGCGCACCTTGGAGCGCACTTCGGAGCGCTCCTTGGTGCGCACCAATCTTGGGCACCTCGGAGTGCACCATGGCGCCCACCAAGGTGCGCACCCGGGGCAAACCGAGCTCCGACTTCGTGCGCACCTGGAGCGCACGAAAGGTGCGCACCATGGCGCCCACCAAGGTGCGCAGCCCAGCCAAGGCGTGCGCATCAAGGTGCGCACCCTGGCGAAGGTGCGCACCCGGGGCAAACCGAGCTCCGACTTCGTGCGCACCTTGGAGCGCACAAAAGGTGCGCAACCCAGCCAAGGTGTGCGCACCCCGGTCAAACCGAGCTCCGAATCGTGCGCACCAGAGGTGCACGCCATCGTGCGCACCTTGGAGCACACTTCGGAGCCCTCCTTGGTGCGCGCCGATGTTGCGCACCTCGGAGCGCACCCGGGGAAAACAATGCAATTAACCCGACTTTCGACTTCGTGGGCACCTCGGAGCGCTCTCGGGTTCGCACCTCGGAGCACACCGAGGTGCGCACCTTTGATGCGCTGCCTTCACCAATTTCCAGAAAAGGCAAGAAAACATTGAGAAGGTGTGCGCACCGAGGTGCCCACCCTGGCGAAGGTGCACGCGAGGTGCGCACCCGGGGCAAACCGGGCTCCGACTTCGTGCACGCCGCACCTTGGAGCACACTTCGGAGCGCTCCTTGGTGCGCACCAGGGCGCGCAACCCAGCCGAGGTGCCCACCCCGGCGAAGGTGCACGCGAGGTGCGCACCCGGGGCAAACCGGGCTCCGACTTCGTGCACGCCATGGTGCCCACCGCGGCGAAGGTGCACGCGAGGTGCGCACCCGGGGCAAACCGGGCTCCGACTTCGTGCACGCCGCACCTTGGAGCACACTTCGGAGCGCTCCTTGGTGCGCACCATGGTGCCCACCAGGGCGCGCAACCCCGCCGAAGGTGCACGCGAGGTGCGCACCCGGGGCAAACCGGGCTCCGACTTCGTGCACGCCGCACCTTGGAGCACACTTCGGAGCGCTCCTTGGTGCGCACCATGGTGCCCACCAGGGCGCGCAACCCCGCCGAAGGTGCACGCGAGGTGCGCACCCGGGGCAAACCGGGCTCCGACTTCGTGCACGCCATGGTGCGCACCGCGGCGAAGGTGCGCACCCGGGGCAAACCGGGCTCCGACTTCGTGCACGCCGCACCTTGGAGCACACTTCGGAGCGCTCCTTGGTGCGCACCAGGGCGCGCAACCCAGCCGAGGTGCCCACCCCGGCGAAGGTGCACGCGAGGTGCGTACCCGGGGCAAACCGGGCTCCGACTTCGTGCACGCCGCACCTTGGAGCACACTTCGGAGCGCTCCTTGGTGCGCACCATGGTGCCCACCAGGCCGCGCAACCCAGCCAAGGTGTGCGCACCAAGGTGCACGCGAGGTGCGCACCCGGGGCAAACCGGGGTCCGACTTCGTGCACGCCGCACCTTGGAGCACACATCGGGGCGCTCCCGGGTTCGCACCGGCGTTGCGCACCGTGGTGGGCACCTCGGAGCACACCAAGGTGGGCAGCGAGGTGCGCACCTTTGATGCGATGCCTTCACTAATTTCCATAAAAGGCAAAAAAAAAACGAGATTTTAAAATTTCCGTTTTGAAAGATAGTGAGAAAAAGGGAATGCTGGTGCCATCTTGAGCCCGCCCTGGTGCGCAGCCCAGCCAAGGTGTGCGCACCAAGGTGCCCACCCTGGCGAAGGTGCGCGCCCGGGCAATTAACCCAACTTCCAACTTCGCGCGCGCCAGGGTGGGAGCGCACCCAACAACCGGGCCTGGGAAGAGCCAATGCGAGAA